>NW_021619993.1:112685-186526 GCF_004785775.1 Grammomys surdaster
AAGGTTTCTCCCCAGTGTGACCTAATTTGTGCTGAGTAAGGTAGGAGAGAGTGTAAAAGGCTTTGCCACACTCCTCACACTTGTATGGTTTCTCTCCAGAATGGATTCTCAGGTGTTTAGAAAGTTGCCAGCAAGTTCTAAAGACCTTGCCACATACTTCACACTTGTAGGGTTTCTCTTGGGAGTGAGTTATTTGATGCTGCTTGAGGTTTGAAGAACAGTAAAACATTTTGCCACATTCTTCACATTGATAAGGTTTCTCTCGAGTATGACCTATCTTGTGCTGGATCAGCGAAAGATGACTAGCAAAGGCTTTCCCACATTCATCACACTTGAAGGATTTCACTTCACAATGAATTTTCATTTTAGATACTGAATGGAGTGTACAAAAAGGACTGCCACATTCTTCACACTTGAAGGCTTTCTCTCCTGGATGAATTCCTGGGTGTTCAGAAAGCATTGAGCAAGCGCTAAAGGCCTTAACATATTCTTCATACTTGTAGGGCTTCTCTTCGGTACAAAAGCTCTGATCTGTAGAAAGTTCTATGGGAGCACAAAAGACCTCGCTACACACCTCAATCTTAAAGAGATTCTCTTGAGAATGAATTTTTTGATGTTCTGTAAGGTGAGAAGGATAATAAAACAGTTTCCCACATTCTTCACAGTTATAAAATTTCTGTCCAGTGTGTTCTATCTCATGCTGAGCAAGACATGAATGAGTAGAGAAGGCTTTTCCACATTCTTCACACTTGTAGGGGTTTTCTCCAATACAAATTCTCTGGTAGCTAGAATTTCCTGAACAAGTACAAATGACTTTGCCACATTCTTCACACTTGTAGGCTTTTTCTTCTGTATCAATTATATGGTGCTCAGAAGGCACTGAGTAAGAGCCAGAAGCCTTACCACACTCTTCACACGTGTAGGCATCCTCTCCTGAATCGGTTCTCTGGTGTTCAAGAAGGAGTGAGTTCCAATCACAGGCTTTGCCACATTCTTTACATTTATACGGTTTTATATCTGGAGAGTAAAAATTGAGATATGAATAAAAAGGGGGGAAGATTCTTTATACTTATACATATTTACATTGCTTTTGTACATGTTATACAATTCATAATGCTTATCTTTAACATGCAGACCATTACTCATATTTTCACAGATAAATGACAAATTACAAATTTCCACACCTATATTCACTGCAGTATAATTTGAAAATGCAGTAAATGGAGGCAATTTAAATTCCCATTGAAATAAGAGGAAGCTCAAATAGAACACAGAAATAATGAAATATTACTAACAGTTAAGTAGCAAAGAAAGTTGCACCATTAATAATAACGGGGCTTCTTAAGGACATTATGTTAACAGAAATGAGCCCATTAAAAATATATAAATCTATGGCCAGACATACATAAACATATAAATAGCTAAATATGAAAAATGTTATGTTAGTGGTGATTTCTGAGGTTGAAAGAATGTAGAAGTACATACTTTATATCCTAAGTATAGTTTTAATTTAGAAGATACAAAATATTTTTTTTAAGATTAATTTTTTTATTTTATTTATGAGTACACTGTAGCTGTCTTCAGACACACCAGAAGAGGGCATCCGATCCCATTACGGATGGTTGTGAGCCACCATGTGGTTGCTGGGATTTGAACTCAGGACCTCTGGAAGAGCAGTCAGTGCTCTTAACCGCTGAGCCATCTCTCCAGCCCCAAAGATACAAAATATTATACTGCATTGTATGCCGGCTCTTCATAATATTATTAGGTATTATATTTCAAGAAGTCAGGAAGCTCTATGTTGTATTTTCACAAGAAGATAAGCATCTCAATCATATTATGAAAAGAAAAGGAAAAAAACCTCAAGTTCCCCTATAAAGATAGAATGGCTGCTGAAGGGACATATTAATCAAAGGCTAGATGATAAAATTAGCTTAAATTCTAAGAAGATTTGCTTAAAAGATAAGACAATCTTCCAAGAGTCAGTGCAGAAACTATATACTGGACTCATGGTAACATACGAAGTAGAAACACACACGGTTCTGATGCTCACAGAACCAGAGTTCACTGGTGGGGGGAAAATATCCCACTACATTACACTGTGCTAAAGTGTATTGTATACTCTACCCACAAAAATATACAGCTTATATATAAACAAAGTATTTTAGACAACCTAGCCTTCAATAATACAAAAATAAACGTAAAATAATAAAAAGAGAATCTTGAACCCACTAAATTCTGGAAAACAACTGGTGAGCTACTAAAAACATTCTTTTAGACATATAAAGTTTCAATCTATGAAATATATTCACAAAGGGTGTGTATTTTAAATCAGAGACACCGAGTGCGTGAGAGGAAAAAACTGAGAAAAAATTATAATCATTCATAGCACTTATAAAAAGATTTTGTTGTTGTTGTTTTTATTTTATTTATGAGTACACTGTCGCTGTCTTCGGACACAACAGAAGAGGGCATCCAATCTCATTACGGATGGTTGTGAGCCACCATGTGGTTGCTGGGATTTGAACTCAAGACCTCTGTAAGAGCAGTCAGTGCTCTTAACCGCTGAGCCATCTCTCCAGCCCCTTATAAAAATATTTTAGTTACCATACATGTAAGTGATGTGAAAGAAATTTATTGGTGATTATATTGTATTATCATAGCTTCACACATCGGTCTTTAAATACATGTACACATTTTTAAAAGTATAGGAAACAGTCAAAATTCCGTTGAAAGGCAGACTCTCAGCAGAATGACAAACTTTTTCAGTCACTGTAAACACAGGCAGATAGACTCCTTTGGAGGGGAAAAGAAACCTTGGCGATTTAAGGCATCATAAGATAGATATCTTCTGACAGAAATGAATGAATAAGTAAATAAACAAATGGGGATATCTAAAAATTGATTTCCGTTACCATTTAACATTCCCAGTGCATTTCCGTTGGACCTCATACTCTGCCCTCTGACCCCCTCATTCCTACACACCTGGGTGCATGGTGCTGGCTACTTGTCTCTTCTCATCTGAAGGCTCTTGTCCTTGCTCCAGAAACGTGACCAGGTATGGCTTAGAGAAAGCAAGACCTGTTTGTGGGAAAAAGGAATATGATTGTTTGTGTGTTAGTCGTCTGGGAAATAACCTGTGTATTCCAGGATTCTGCTATTGCGGGCGTGGGGACGATATACCGAACATCATTTCCTTCATTTACGAGAGATAACATTAATACTTAAAGATATGTCTTGTGCCTGTGGACATCACCACTGGAGTAAAGGATACTTCTAAGAAACAGCCACGTTAAAAACAAAAAGGGAAAAAAAATGTCTTAGTTATATCAACAATCTCCCCGGTTCTTCCTGGGATGAAGGCCCATAAACCTCACTGTCGGAAAATACAAGCTCCTGTGAGCTATAAAATAAATGTAATATTCACCTTGAATTAAGACTTCACTATGGGCCAGACCCAGTGGCACTTAATGCTGAGACTTGAGAGGCAGAGGCAGGAGGATCTCTGATTTCAAGCTAGTCTTGCCTACACAATTTCAGGACAGCCAAGATGACAGAGAGAGACTGTGGCTCAAAGTACAAAACAAACAACAATAACAAACCCATACACATATGCAGTGGGTTGGCCTAATGTTGTTTGTATTTTCATGTTAATTTGGGGACCCCAAGACTGGTTGCCCCGGACAGTCTGCACTAAGATGTTGAGCGACCCTGCCCCCAAGTTACTTCTAATTGGTAAATAAAGATGCTGACAGCCAATAGCTGGGCAGAAGAGACACAGGTGGGGTTTAAGCTTCTTGAGATATTGGGGAGAGGAGGACCATGAGGGAGAAGAACATGCAGGAGAAGTGGAAGCAGAAGCCACAACGCATTAAGGGTTAGGAGAGTGTGGCCCTGAGGGCTACAATTAGAGTTAAGAGCAGCCCAGACGGAACATAGTAAACAGTAGGTAATAACTCGGGGTAATTGATAGGAAAGTGGACTCTACAGCATGGAGGGTAGGCATGCCCAGCTCTGCTGTTTAGAGGTTACTATAAATATAAAGGCTATAAGTGTGTCTTTCACTTGGGAACTCAATACCCAGAGGCAGGGAAGAAACCCCCGGGTCAAGATTTGTAAATACTTTATACAACACACACACAGACACACACACACACACACACACACACACACACACACACACACACAAAGAATTTAATGATGGAAGCGAGCCTCACCCAGGAACACAAGGTGGCTGTAATTCTCCAGCATCACGTCCCTGTACAGACTGCACTGAGCAGAGTCCAGACATTCCCACTCCTCTGCAGAGAAATCAATGGCCACATCCCTAAACGACAGCATTTCCTGAAATAAGGACAAGTCAACCAATATCAGATTATAATGATAACCAATAATATAAATACCAATGGGCATCCTGTACTTATGGATACATTCTGAGAACTACAGCAACAACAACACTCCGTTAATACTTAAGATAACCAGACATCGCTCTTACATTCTTTCACGTTCTCCCTTTACCCTGTGTTTATTTCTTAAACATCTATTCATATGTTTACCATATTCATAATGCAGTCTTTGAAATCACGACAACTTTATCTGAGTCTGCTGAGTTTAAGAACTATGATCTGTGATTCTAATTACTATCTTCCCTTATTTATTTTTACGTCCTAGTATTGGATTGCTTTTCATCTCACTGCATAGTTCTCAAATGGCCAATGACAGCAGGACATTATTTCTTCTGTTCTAAGGCTGGAAAATAGAAAACCAGAGATTTACATGTTCAAAGGGGTATTTTGCTATAGGGAGACTCATCGTTGTTTTTACACCAATTTTAAAATGATCGTTTCCTTAGACACATCATGTTACTAAGTTTAAAAAGTCCAAAGTTAGGCCAGGGGTTCTAGTTCTAATGCCTGTCTTTAACTTCAGAACTTGGGAGGCAGAGGCAGGTGATCTCTATGAGTTCCAGCCAACCTGATTGACACAGCGAGTTCTAGGGCAGCCAGCACTACGCAGAGAGAACAGACCCTATCTCAAAAAACAAACCGAAGTCTCTTCTACTCTTCTAGGATATGTACTGCAAAATGGTGACTCACAGTCACCGTTCTGGGCAACATTTATTCTTAAGCTTCTTCCTTCTATTTAACTGTATAAGAGCACCGACTGACCATTATTTTCCAAGGCCTCCCTTGCCTGATGGGCAAAATCATTATTTCTCCAACTTCTGTAAGTTAAAATTCTTAAGACTCAACCTGCGTTTGAGGCCATGTGATTACTTGTCTTTCTGTATCTGAAACAATAATTTTTAGACTCTTCTATATTGACCCAAGTTACAGAATTCCATTGTTTTCTGTGACTAAACAGTTCGTCACAAACATGTGCACCACAATGTCACTGTCAAAGATTAAGTAAATTATAGAACTTAAGATTTCAGCCACATTTGGATGACCTCAAAATTATAGAAAAAGAAATATAAAGTAAAATTTAAGCATTCATGCCAGAGGAATTCTGAGATCAGTTTTGTAACTGAAATGAGTAACGGGAACTTCAGGGATCAGAAAAACAGATCTAGTAAAACACTATTTACCCCTGCCGCAGCACTTGTAAAAGTAGGAAACCAGAGCAAAGCATCACAAGTGCGTGCGGCTCTACTAACAGGAAACTGTGCAACTGGGCAGAGACTGCATCATATGACGATGGTACTTTTGCTCTTTTGAATGACACTGATTTAATGATGTGACACCACTTAGACGTGTTTAAGATAAGAATGAGATACTTCTGGATTTCCTCTATCAGTTCCAGTTACTTATGATTTCTTTTGAGACTCGCTTTACAATTTTTATTAACTTGTCAACATTCTCTTAATAAGTCCCCTTTATAAATTCCCTGTATGGATTCCAGGTATGAAGCCAGACTACACTTAGTGGTTTAGGAAAACCCATGTTGCTTTGCTTTTCCTAAGTGGGCCAGCAATGCAGTTTGGAGGACAGCCTCCAATTTCCTAGCTCCTTTCCCAGGATGTTAATCCTGGCGGGTGATGGCACTTCTGACCACCAGCCAGAGTTCTCTGGATTCTCGAATGAAAGATACACATGCTAATTATGTTACCCACCCCCCCCCCAAAAAAACCTGGTTACAATGTCCTACATGTAGGATGAAGGAAGCCTGCCCCCAGTTAGCTGATTGGGAAATACAGTTGCCAACACCCAATGGCAAGGAAGAACGAAAGAGGTAGGACTTTTAGGATTCCTGCATGAGAAATGCAAGAGAGAAGAGGGATTCTGCCTTGAGAGGGGGTAGAACCAGCCATACCATGACAGAGAAGCAGAGAGATTAAAATTAAGAGTCTGCTGATACATAAGAACCTGGGAAAGCAGCTCCAGAGGCCACTCCCCCAATTGGGTCTGGGGTAGCAGAAATGAAATATAGATTTAAAAAAATGTTAACTAAGGAATACCGGAAGGGAGTGTGTGGTAGCCACGGAAAAGTTTGGAAGTGCCCAGCCATTGAGGCATATTTAAAATAACACTGCTGCGGATCATTTGGGAATCCAGAGAGCTCAGGCGGCAAGAAGTGCGATCACCGGCTGAGAGACAGGATTAACAATTCACAGATACAGAAAGGCATCTAATTTCTTAGAACACATTTGAACGTCCTATACATTCTAGCTCAAGATGGGTGGTCACTGTTATTCCCAAAGGCCAAAAATCAATAAGCACTATATGGAATACAAATAAGGAAACATGGATCATTCAAAGGAAAAACAAAACATCCCAAAGATGCCCTGACCACCCTACCTGTGTTAATAATCTAAAGGAGAATTCAAACAACTAAATAAAAAGGTAAGATTCTAACTCCATAGGTAAGTAAGAACGTTGGAAAAGGTAATATAACTCCACAGGTAAGTAAGAACGTCGGAAATCAACCATGCAATAAAATATGAGAAGCACAAAGACAGAGCTGCAAACGCCATACTGAATGGAAAAAACAAAGGAACAGACACTACAAAGACTCTGGCAGAAGGAAGGACACCTGAGCAAACAGAAAGCTGCCAGAGGTTACAAGAGCATGACAAAGAGACGTTAAGAACACTGAAGGCCTGTGGGGAGACTCAGCAGATCAGTTCTTAGAGCCCACTGTAATGATGACCTCAAGTGAATCCATGGTACCAAGGGACAGTGTTTTTTAAATTCTGCTCCTACACAGGCAAAGCATGGTATGTGGTCCTACATATACAAACAGATTCAATAAGGAAAGAAAAGAATATAAAGAAAAAAGTAAAAGAAAGGACTGGAAAAAAAAACTTAAGAAGGTGTAAAAGATTTATGGAACATTCTCCATAGAATAAAAGAAAAGGAGGAAACCAGGATGGTGTCGCCTGTTTGTAATCTTAGTTCTTGGATGGTACAGGCAGGGGTACCAGGTGTTCAAGGCCAGCCTCACCTGCATAGGGAGTTTAAGGCTAGTCTGTGAGATGTGAAGACCTCTCTTATTTAAAAAAAAAAGAAAAAAGAAAAAAAAACACATTTAAAAAAGAAAAAAGTTACGTTTTAAGAAATTTTTAAAAACTTACACTATGTGCAACGAGTGATGGACACTAATTAAAACGTCCAACAAATGCCAGTCTGGGTATCACTGAAGAAATTCAAGAAGGCTGAGCAGGCTGTGTGAGCAAGAATTCTGACAGGAGCCGGAGAACAACAGCTCCTCACCAGGAGGTGCTTCTGGAAAATCCTTAGTGGTTTACCTCAGCAGGACTGCGGCCGGGGGAGGTGAGTGATTCTATGTCACACGGATGGAAGGAGAAGAGCAAGCATGACACACAGACAAAAATGCTCCCTAACAGACCTGGGGAGCAGAGAAGTCAACAGAACCCAGAGCCTGTGGGACAGCTTCGAGGAAGAGAAACTTAAGACACTGGAAACAGTCTCCTGACAAAACAGCAGGGGGGGAACTGCAAGGAGAACGTCGACAGACAGATTCTCAAGTCACAAGTAGAATGACAAAACAGCTAAAGCCAGTCTCCCCCAACCCCCATCCTTTTTCTTTTTTTTTTTTCTTTTTTTTTTTTGAGGCAAGGTCTCAAAATGTAGCTCTGGGTATCCTAAAACTCATCTTGTAGATGAGGCTAGCCTACCTCTTCCTCCTAAATTCTGGGATTAAAGGCATCTACCACCTGCCCCAGAAAGAAGACTCTGTTGAAAGCATCTTAACAAGGTGAGAGATGAGAAGAAACGAAACGCACCTTCCACTTTCTTTACCTATGAGATGGCAAGGGTCGGGTTAACTTCCCTTCTTTGGAATGGAGGCTGGTCCTAGACACAAGGCTAGACCAACAGAATGGAGAAAGGGGAAGTCCGAGAACTCTTGCATACCATGCCTGTGTCCCTCAAAGATATTCCTTCATTGAAACCAAACAGCCCTGATTAGCAGGAGCTTATGCGGACGTGAAAGTCAGCCTGGACTCCCAGTTAGCTTCTAGCTACTAGTGACTCCATTTTGCATACAGAGGATCTACGGATTAACAGGCTGCCTTAAAAACACAACAAAGGTAGGCTAAAGTAACCAACCCACAGGTCTCTGGCCCAGCTCTTGACCCGCATGTACATCGGGACAGGCAGCAATCATTAATTCTTGTTTTTAGCTAACACATTTTGCAGTGCCATGACTTAGTGCCTATTTGGAACATTGAACATGGAATAGGAGATCACAGGTGTCATTTACTTGCAAACTAATATGCTTTTAAAATACGTATTCCAAGTAACTAACACATGCTTTATTCTCTATGTTCAATGTACAAATCTAACAGTCATTTATATTATCCAGTACAATGTTACCACTTGTTTCTAAAGAAATATTAAGCGCAGCCCATCCTGTAAACAGTTGGGGCTCAGAATCTCACCCGTTTTATTTAATTCTTATGTAGCTACTACCTCAGAGAAGATAACAATTGCATGTCTTTGAAAAGGTCTGCCAAACAATCTGACTCATACTTTTTCGACTCAAAATATGTCACCACATTTGAATACAGCTACGGACAGACCCAAGAATGGAAATATCTATAAACCAAAAGGAGAAAAAAAAATGCTAAAAATCCATGCTTCACATTTTTCATTCCTTGCATGTTTCTGTCTCCCATCCAAACCTATACAAATAACTTCTGTATCTTCTCTCCATGTTACCCGACGGATGTCACACAGACCACCAGAACATCGTCATCATCCTGCAGACTTTCACTTTTGGAGTTTTCCCAAGGACAACGTTTAACACAACAATGTCCCTATATGTGACTTCCTAAAACAATAATTCCTTCCCTCTTATCTTCAGTTATACAAACATTAGACGACAAAGAAAAGAACCTTACAGAAAGGGGCAACTGTACAGCGCTGGAGACTGGATTCCTCACTGAAAGAGGAAGAAAGCCACTTTAGAGGTTTACTGGCTGAATGTGAAGGACAGAGGAGAATGTGGTTGTCATGACCCACATGCAGAGCTGGAGCACTGTTCTGGATAACTATAAGAAAATGTTCCACACACAGTTGAACCTGTTGTGCAAGTTCTGGGCAAGCCATCCAAGCTCCATAGAAAGACAGAGGAATGTGAACACGGGAGGGCTGCATCCATCGCAACTGCAGTGGAAAACAGGGAAATGACTGAAGTCTCAGATGGGAAGGGAAGGAGCAGATTGGAAGAATCCAGGAAAGAACAAAAGAAAGCACTATGAGGTCATGTCAGAAACATACAGAGATCAAAACCCAAAGCTAACAAATGTTCTCCACAAACAGGCAAAGCAAAGAAGAAAATTGTTCCCCCACAGAGCAAACAAAAGGAAGTATCTAATCTCCAAAATGTAATCTCTTTAACAAAAGTTTGTTAGTGAAAAAATATTAAATTCTGTGTCAAACACAGCCAAAAGAACTTTTCAATCACATGTAGAAATTTTGAAAATCAGCCAAGTGTTGATTGGATGGATTTCTGTCTGGTTGCTGGTGCTAAGTTGGATGACAGGAACCATAAAATGCATTTAATACATCCTTAAACTATTGTTTTAGAATATTTTTGACAAGGCTCATTTCACGTAGGCTGACCTTAAACTTTCTAAGCAGAGTGTAGCGGTGAACTCCTGATTTCCTGCTTCTACCTCCAAAAGTCAAATGGCAGAGTTACACCCCAGAATATGCTGCAATCACAGGGGTGCCTACTTGAAACTCTGCATATGCAAAGGATCTCTAGTTCTAAGTGCGTACGCTGCTGCAACATCCATGATGTAAGAGCACTGATCCCTAAGGCGGTGAAAACAGTTAGGTTCCCATGGATTAGTGATATTTACCGGGAAGTGTTTTAATTATAGTTACAAAAGCCACAGAAAATCCTGATATGTAAGTAAAGACCATGTTTCTCATACAAGACTTAAGAGAAAAAAAAAAATCGCACAGTGAAATTAATCAGACCCAAAGTCTGTACAGCTCAGCAGACTTCTATGTAGTTAGAATGGTCATTTGGAATGGAAGCTGTGAATCTTTACACTCATTTTATACTTCAACTAGGAAAGTTTAATAAAATTTGTTTTTTTTTTAAAATACCACGTTTTGTTGTTGTTTGTGACAGGTGTTTTTGTGTAGCCCTGGCTATCCTGTAACTTGCTCTGTAGATCAGGCTGGCCTCAAACTTAGGGATCCACATATCTCTGCCTCCCTGGTGCTGGGATTAAAGGTGTGGATCACCACCACCAGGCTAAAAAAATACCCCGCTCGCTCCTTATCAGTAGACTTTAATGGCATAAGCCAGTCTCCAGCACACAAACACTTGGCTTGACTGAAGTGTGACAAAGTAAGAAAGAGCACACAAGACTGTGTGAAACACATCAGAGAAACCTACAGAAATACCTTATGGATTTATCCATGAAGATCTGCCCATGCCCAGCACAAAGAATCTCTCAGGAAGCAGAATGAATAGCTCCGTCATTGGGTGAGCATCAGATCTTTCAAAGTATACATTGAAAATACACTTTGTTGAAAATATAGATGGGATAGGAGTTGTATGTCTATGTAATAATTTATGTATTGATTTTATAGCCATGTATAATAAAAATGATTTTTACCAATTGTTCAAAACAAAACCAACCAAACAAACAAAAAACAAGAATCAAAACAAAAAGACTGTGTGAGCAGCCACTGTGTACAAACTACAGGACCAGGAGTGAACTTCTTCAAATTCATCTTTTACTCTTTTGACATAGTATAAATACTTGGATAAACGTTTCCAGAACTGTTTAAGGAGAACCATGAAATGCAGATCCCACATCTAGTGACAGTCAGTTTTAGACACTGTCCACAGTAGACGACAGAGGAAAAGCATAGGATTAGAGAGGACTGTAAACAGTCTGTCAGGTATGCAGGGCTATTTCTCTCCTAGAGAAACTCAAGCACCTTTGTCTCCTTACTGTCAATCCCTAGACACACTTGTAGCCTCAAGTCAACATCTCCCACGAACTAATGACATCATAATTCCCAACGGAACTGGATGAGTTCTTATTCTCTAGTACAGTGTAGGATCAGTAATTTCTTGTTTTGCAAAACTAGAACATTTTCCTTTAGGGGATCATTCTAGCTCTGCATGGGAGTGTTAGTCTGAGGATTCAGGTCACGGTGATCATGAAGTATTCCTATTTAAAACAGCGGTTCATAAATCTAGCTCTGTTCCAAAGAAAACTGGACTACCATCCCTCGCAAAACTCTCCATCCTTGGAAACTAGTAACTTTATGAACTTCTATCAACGCAAACTAAAAGTACTAGGCCGACTATAAAGTGCAGGAGGGGCCAGACCTCCACTTGGTCTAGGTGTCCTGAGGAAACTGACAACAGCGGGGAAGGCGTGGGTCAGCAAGTCCATAGCCAATCTGTAATGTGTGAGCCCCCCAGGTACAGATCGTGAGCAGACCCGCCTGCCGGAGCAATCCTGGATTTTCCACACTTCCCATTTTCTTTCCTACCAAGCCAGCCCCTATAACAGAAGCTCAGGGCGGACCCAGGCAGCCACCCCGTGCTCACAGAGTGTTCACTTGCAGCACCAACTGCTCGCCCTCTCCCCGGCCCCAACAGGCTTCCAGACGCTGTGGCCCAGCCTAGGTCAGGAAGGCTCCACCAAGTCTGCTCTTCCCGCCTCGGGGCCACCCCTCCTCCGCTCCCTCCGAGCCGGACCCGCCCACGGTCCCTCCGACCTGCATAAGAGTGCGGCACCCTGGACCAACCTCCATGTCAGCGATGCAACCTGAGTGCGGAGCACGACCAGAGAATCGCCCAACTTTGCGGGAAAATGCACTAGTGCAGACGCAATGCGGAAGTGCCGTTTCCACAATGGCTTCTTGTGAAGCGATACAACGGAAGACTACGTTTCCCACAAGTCTGTGCGACGAGGCGCCAGGAACACGGGCTGGTGACGTGTGTTGTTTCCTGTGTCTCTCCTCCTCTGCAGGTGAGGGTATATGGGAACATGGGCAGTCCTTGCACTGGGACAGCTATAGGGAGTCAGGCTGCTTTAAAATCCCGGATTCACTACAGGAAATGTTTAAATGTGAGTCGCGCTTTTGACAGTAATGTTTGCTGGGTTTGCTGTGGTTATTTCTGGTCAATATGTTCCGATTTAAAACTCAACGTCTACTTACTATGGGATTTATTCCATGTGTAAAATTTACGTTGACTCAGTTTAACTTTAAAAAAAAAATAAGCAAAAAATTGTATGGAAATGACCACTATCTCTTTAAGATGATTTTGCAATCAGCCTATTTGACACTCCCTGTCTTCGCAGCTGCTCAGGAGCTTAAGACTAAAGTATCCCAAATCCAAGGCTAGCCTGGGCAAAAAGTACAAACTACAAAAAGGGTTACTGAGCATCTTAGGGGTAAAGCCCTTGCTTGCCTGGGATGAAGGAGGCCTTGGTTATAAATGCACCACTACAAGAGACAATCTTGTCCGGTAGTAAAATAAAATAACCAGTGTGTCCCAGCTGGAAAAAAAATCTTAGTGTGAACATTGGAATCCATACAGTCAGTGTTGTGCATGGCTCAAGGTACACAGATATGATTTAAAATCATAGAACGAAATTAAAAGTCCAGCTTTCTAGAATTTACATGTAAGGAACTCAGAGAATCCATCTAAGAAGAATTTTTTCATATGCCTGCAATCCCCTTTTCATATATTAACCCATTAGTCTGTGTAAGAAATGTAATTTTTTTGTGAACTGTGGCAGGACACCACCCCCAACTCCTGGTCCATCATCCATTGTAGAATTTATCTCTGAATTAGGTTTTATATGTCTTCAGTTTCTACTTTCTTCTTTCATTCTGAAATTCTTCCTGTCGCAGAATTTTAAAGGTCAAGTCCACCTACCTTGAACTTCCCTCACTTCCTCTAACTGGGGACATAGAGATAGTGAATGAAGAAAGCTAGATTGGCACCATCGGGCCTTGTATCTCCTCTTAGAGTATCTACTGCTGTACTGGTTATGCCAAAGACCAAAGCACAGACTTCTTTAGAAGGAAGACCCTATCCTTGTGATGAACAAGGAAGCTAAGTCTCGGCTGAGAAAGAAAATCATTTTTTAAAAATCACCACAAGAAACTTGTGTCCTTTTTTATTCTTCCCTGAAATGGTTAAGAAGTTTTAATAACTGTTTTCGGGGTGGCTGGAGAGATGGCTCAGCAGTTCAGAACACTGACTAATCTTCCAGAGGTCCTGAGGTCAATTCCCAGCAACCACATGGTGCCTTACAACCCTCTGTGATGGGATCCAGTGCCTTCTTCTGGTGTTTCTGAAGAGAATCACGGTGTACTCGTGTAAATGGAATAATAAAAATTGCTATTTGGTGATAAAATGCCAATATTTCTGTAGATAGAGAAGAATGAATAAACAGTTCTCTGTAAATATTAGTTCAATTTGGAGAGGAGAGTGAGAGTTAGAATCTCAAGGTCTATAAATGATCGGTGTACTTCCACCAGCCCTTAGTGATGAAAACACATACTAAGGTATTGGGTCCTTTTTGCTTTCATTTTAGAAGGATATAACTTCTACAAATAACACCCATCTCCATCACACAAATGACCACTTTCTGAGAGAATCATTTATCCAGCAGACATGCACCAGATGTTTTCATTTCACTGTGTTCTCATGTTTACATAGAAATAGTAAACATATCATCCAGGAGCTAAGTCACAGTTTATGTAGGGTTTAACTAGAAATTTTGTCATTAAAGAATATAAAATAATTCAACAGATGTACCTGTCTTAGTCAGGGTTTGTATTCCTGCACAAAACATCATGACTAAGAAGCAAAATGTGGAGGAAAGGATTTATCCAGCTTACACTTCTACATTGCTGTTCATCACCAAAGGAAGTCAGGACTGGAACTCAAACAGGGTAGGAAGCAGGAGCTGATGCAGAGGCCGTGGAGGGATGTTACTTACTGGTTTGCTTCCTCTGGCTTGCTCAGCTTACTTTCTTATAGAACCCAAAACTACCAGTCCAGGATAGCACCACCCACAATGGGCCCTCCCACCCTTGATCACTAATTGAGAAAATGTCTTACAGCTGGATCTCATGGAGGAATTTCCTCAAGGGAGGCTCCTTTCTCTGTGATAACTCAAACTTGTGTCAAGATGACACACAAAAGCAGCCAGTACAACTGACCCCTTGTCAACTTGGCACACAAACACATCACTATTAAGCCTGAACCCTTATTTTCTTATTAATTTCCAAGATCTAAATAACTTCAGAAGTCCCACAGTCTTTACAAATTCTTACATATAGAAATTCCAATCCCTTTAAAATATCCAATCTCTTCTAAAATTCAAAGTCTTTTTACAATTCAAAGTCTCTTAACTGTGGGCTCTACTAAAATATGTTCTTCTTTCAAGAAGGAAAAATGTCAGGGCACAGTCATAATCAAAAGCAAAATCAAACTCTAACCATCCAGTATCTGGGACCCACTCACGATCTTTTGGGCTCTTCCAAGGATTGGGTTACTTCTCCAGCTCTGCCCTTTGTAGCAACACACCTTCTCTTCTAAACTCCACTGCTGCTGTACTCCACTGCTCTTGCTGTTCTTGGTGGTCATCTCATGGTATTGGCATCTCCAAAACACTGCTGTCTTCCACTGCAACTAGGCTTCACCAATAGCTTCTCATAGGTTCTCTTCATGATGCCAAGCCTCAACTACTTTGCATGACTCCTATAGTCCTGGGGCATCAGTTGCAACTGAGGCTGCACCTTCACCAATGGCTTCCATGGCCTCTTCTGGTGCAGAGCCTCAGCTGCTCTTCATGACCCCTTCATGCCTTCAAAACCAGTACCACCTGGTTGACTCTTACACATTACCAAGTCCCACTGAAGCATGAGGTACAACCTTGGTTATCCCTGGAACACAGCTTCTCTGTGCTCTCAGAAAACATTCCCAGAAGATTTCACCTCAATGATGTTAGTCTCTTTTTAATCACCACTAATTTCTTAGCTCCTGATAACCAGCATCAATAGTCCTAGTAATGCAAAGATTTCTCTTTAGTAGTTCTGGTATCTTGTTAATCATAGCTGATTCTTTAGCCCCAGCTAACCAAAACCCTAGAAACTTCACAATCAAAACAGCAACAGCCCTGATAAGAGTCTTTAATCTTCCCTCTGAAGCTTTACAAGCTAGGCCTCCATCTTCTGCACTGTTCTCAACATTATCTTCCAAGCTCCTACAAAACATCCCACAGAACTCTTAACATCCCAATGGCTCTTCTAGCCCAAAATTCCAAAATCTTTCCACAGTCCTCCCCAAAATATGGCCAGGTTGTCACAGGAATACCCCACTATGCTGGTACCAATTTGTCTTAGTCAGGGTTTGTATTCCTGTTCAAAACATCATGACCAAGAAGCTAGTTGTGGAGGAAAGAGTTTATTGAATTTACACTTCCGAATTGCTGTTCATCACCAAAGGAGGTCAGGACTGGAACTCAAGCAAGGCAGTAACCTGGAGTCAGGAGCTGATGTAGAGGCCATGGAGGGGTACTATTTATTGTGTTACTTCCCCTGGCTTGCTCAGCTTACTTTCTTATAGAACCCAGGACTTCCAGCTCAGGAATGGCACCACCCACAATGGGCTGGGCCCTCCCACCTTGATCACCAATTGAGAAAATGCCTTCCAGCTGGATCTCATGGAGGCAGTTCCTCAAGGGAGGCTCCTTTCTCTATGATAACTCCAGCTTGTGTCAAGTTGACACACAAAACCATCTAGTGTAGTATCTTAATTATCAAGAATTGCAACCATTTTTGTATTTGAGACAGACTTTCATATAGCCCAGGCAGACCTCAAACTGCATAGCTGAAAAACTCATACTCATAAAATCCCTACTTCTACTCTCTAACTGTTGAGATTATGCAACATCATAGCTATCTATCTGTTGGGAGCCAAGTCCTAGCAAAAAGCGGCTATCGTCTTTGCAGCCGTCTTGGGCCACATACCCTGACAAGAAACTTGTTTTTCAACAGCCTACAACAGCTGAGCACACTCTGATAAACATCTTGTTTTTCTCATACATATCTTGTTTTGTTGTTTAGTGTCCACAGCTGCAAGACACACATGGTAAAGTATCTCCAGCTGTACTTCCCTGCTTGTGCTTATATATACCCATGATTTTTTTTTTCAATAAATGGGACTCAATCAGACACTCTGTCTTGTATCCATTCTTCGAATCTTTTGCCCCTCCATCCCCACTCTCTCTCTTTGAGACTCCATTGACTGACCTGTTCGGGTGGGGTCACATGGTGCTCAATGAGAGGCAGTGAGAATGAGAGACGTACGAGGGACGTTACTGGAAGAAGGGTCGACTGAAAATTCAGAAGTGAAACAAAGGTGATTGTTGCAGGAACCTGCTGTGTCGAGATCACTAAGTCATAGTAACAAAAATGGGGCAAGAAATAAATCAGCAATAACAGATGAGAAAGGCTTTAAAGATGTGAAAAGTAAATTGTAGGCTGCTCTGAGTCGAGAGAGCCAAACAGATAGATAAATAGAAGGTTGCTCTAGGCAGAGAGCTGAACAGAAAGATAGTGTTAATCAGTTGTATTAGATTGATTCAACTTTCAAAATGGGTGTGATTCTGAGTTGTGTAGTTATTTTTTTCCTCTGGATAAAAGGTCAGTGTAAAGGTTTTTCTGGTTATTGGCTCAAGGATAGGTTGATTTGGGAAAAATTTTTTTTCTATGTGTTTTCAGAAGAGGTCATTAGGTAGTAGATATATCTCCCAGAATTATATGGATTAGATATGACAGAGGCAAGCCTCCAGAAGACTAGATTCCAGAGAATCAAACAAAATAATTATCTTGGTGATACTAAAATTTGCTTTGATATTTGTATATCACAGAATATACAGCCTTGGTGAATCTCCTCAAACATGCTGAGCTGACCTGCTTGAACTCCTGATGTCCTGGACTTCCAGCTGGATCCAGTTAACCACAGAGACATCAGGGGCTTATCAATTTATCCTTCCCCTCACCCCTCTTCTAATATCTCAACACCCATACTCAGCTTGATGAACTTAATGAGTTGGCACCCCAATTCCCTGGGCTTGGGAACTGAGGTGGTTAATATTAGGCTGTCTTTCTAGGAAAAAGTAATGGTTTTATTGTAACAGGGAGGAATAGCTAAAATTGATTACATAGCCATAATCTATTGGTAGAAATCTGTATAATTGTTACTAAGCTGATGCAAATTCAAGGGTTTCATTGATATAATTTCTTCTACTAATTCAAAATTTGTGGGTACATGGCTTAGCCTTTCTACTCCTCTAACGGGGGGGGGGGGGGCGTGGGGCGGCCCTAAAAAAAAAAAAAAAAAAGTGTTGCTTTTATACCGACCATTCAGGCATTGTTAAGTCCCTTTTCTCTCGGGTCCATGCTGTTCAGCAAACTGATGGCTTTTGTAAGACAACAGATAGATGCTATTCAATGAAACCCATACAGGTCCATTATCACAGGCTGGAAGTAGGGGACTCTAAAACCTCTGTCATTGAGACTGACAAGGATTAACCCCTAACTTACATGCTAAACCAGATAGTCAATGACAGGTAAGAGAATACCTCAACATCCCTGCCCCTAACTGGAAAGCCTCACCATCCTAAGACAGGAGCTCGACCAAATGGTTGTTGAGTATTCAAAGACAGGAAAGGGAGGCTAGGATCTTCTGTTCCAACCTAAGACAGGCATGGTTTCCGTAAGTTTTCCCAGCCTTCCCGTTTGAAAAAATTAAAAAGGGGGACCTGTTGTGAGCCAAAGTCTAGCAGAAAACGGCTTTCACCTTTGCAGCCATCTTGGACCATATACCCTGACAAAAGACTTGTTTTTCAACAGCCCACAACAGCTGAGCACACTCTGATAAACATCTTGTTTTTCTCATACATATCTTGTTTTGTTGTTTAAAGACACATGTGATAAAGTGTCTTCAGCTGCATTCCCTTGCTTGTGCTTATATATACCCATGATTTTTTTTTTCAATAAATGTGACTCGATCAGACACCCTGTCTTGTTTTCATTCTTCAAGTCTCTTGCCCCTCCATCCCAACTCTCTCTCTCTTGCTAGACCCTGTTGACTCACCTGCAAACTGGGTCAAGTTGCAGTGATTGCCCCCATGAATCTGGATATCAAAATTTACATAGGGATGCAGTCATACTGTGAAGGCAGAATCAGAGCTGAGAGAAGGTTCTCTAAGTAAGCATTCTTAGCTTTGGATGACTATGGATACCTACTTCTGTGGAACTGCAGAGAAGAGGAAGGAGTTCCCTGGCAACCAGACTCACCCTGTATCTTCAACTTAGGTTTGCTGTGATTACAAGGGAGGAGTTATGGACAGTGGCTTTTCTACTCTGTTTCTTCTGTTTTATACACATTTTAAATTCAGTTTACTTACTTGTTACTGATCATTTTTAAAGCTAGGAAATCAACATAATATTCAAATTAATTTAGAAGAGAAAATGGGGTAAAAAGCTAAGAAACTACTTACCATATATTATAGATGTCTTATGAACACTGATAATTAGTTAAACAGGCTGACCAACTAATCCAAAAATTCCATTTATGATCCATTCTCCCTGTGAACTTTCTAGAACCAACTAATTTTGAAATCATTTAACTCTGGTTCAAACCAGAAGAAGGTGAGGGCATTGGCTGAAGGTAATGATTTCTCACAGCACCATTTAATAGATTTGTTAGTAAGGAGAACTTCCATTTAAACCATCCTAGATCCCCTTGCAATTCACTTGCTAGACTTAAAACATTTTACAATCATCGTCAGTGCTTGTCAATGTTGTCTCTATTCTGAAGTATGGGTATGTCTTCAGTGTAGTTTTATCTAGTTGTATGTTGTACTATAGTAACTTATGGATCAGCTTAGAAAGGTCCACTTGTTAAACTGAATGCAATTGTGTATTCTATGATCATAATAATGGAAGAAAACATCTTTTAAAATATAATCCAGGGTGCATAATGCTACGAGCAATTTGGACTGAAGAAGCAAGGACAATCTTATTTTAAAGGAATAAATGAGAGTCATGTTGTTACAAATATTTTCCTACTACCTCTTTTGCTTTCAAATAAACTCTATTTTGAGATGGTGTCTTAGTTAGGGTTTTACTGCTGTGAACAGACACCATGACCAAGGCAACTCTTATAAGGACAATGTTTAATTAGGGCTGGCTTACAGGTTCAGCGCTTCAGTTCATTATCATTAAGGCAGGAACATGGCAGCATAGCTCAGGAAGAGAGAGCTGAGAGTTCAACATCTTGTTCCAAAGACAAACAGAAGACTGGCTTCCAGGCAGCTAGGATGCAGATGCGGTCATCCTATCATCATAGTATCAGAGTAGTCCACACCTACTCTGATAAGGCCACACCTTCAAGGTAGGAAGCATGGCGGCATTCAGGCAGGCATGGTGCAGATGGAGCTGAGAGTTCTACATCTTCATCTGAAGGCCTTAGGAGAAGACTGTCTCCCACATGTTTAGGAGGAGGGTCTCATTGCCCCCCCACATAGTGACACACTTCCTCCAACAAGGCCACACCTCCTTCCTCCTAATAGTGTCACTTTCTTGGTCATATATATATATATATATATATATATATATATATATATGGCTTGTTTGAATGTGTATGCATATGCAAGTAGGAACACCAGTTACAGTGACTCATACTTGACAACTTTTAACACTCCAATATTTATCCCACATGCTACATGACTTCATGTGACTGCATTCCTATGACAATACAGATATATAAAAGTCAAGATAATGTTTATATAAAAGTCAAGATAATGCTGAAATGAAGAAAAGAAATAATTTGTTGTGGAGAGCTTTGGGGCCATTTGGCAGGAATCTGATATTGGGCCATGACAGGGAAGTAAGTTCAGGCAGGAATCTAAATCTTAGGCTAGAACAAAGAAGTAGGCCTCAGGCATTGAATATGACTTTGGGCTAGGACAGGGAAGTAGGCTCAGATATTTTGGTCATCCTGATGAGGCCTTAGACAAAGTGGTCATGAGAGTGATTGTGGGAGTGATCAGGGGACTTTGTTTATAGCCTTGTTTGTTCCTTTACTATTTGCAGCTATTGTATTGCTGGTTCCTCAGCCTAGAACTGACTTAAATACTTTCATGTAATTAAAATGGTATAAAAGCAAATTGGGAAAAAAAAATAAACCCACCTCAGCCTTCAGCCTCAGAACTGGCTGGGGTCATGCTGCAATATTGTCTAATTGTCTCATTTCTTTTTAATCCTCGCTCCTGTGCTGGAGAACCTGTTGACTGACTGAGCTGACTTGGTCAATTGTTGGTGTTTTGAATGAAAATGGCCCCCATGCGCCCCTAGGGAGTGGCAATATTAGGTGTGGGAGTAAGTGTGGCCTTGTTGGAAGAGTGTGGCACTGTGGGTGGTGTATGAGTTTCAAATGCTTAAGCCAGGCCCAGTGTTGTTCTTTCTTTTCCTGCTGCCTGCTGATCCAGATGTAAAAATTTCTCCTCCAGCACCATGTCTCCCTGAGTGCTGCCAAGCTTCCTGCCATGACAATAATCGACTATACCTCTGAAACTGTAAGTCATCCCCAAGTCAATATTTTCTGTATTCGGAGTTACAGTGATCATGGTGTCCCTTCACAACAATAGAAACCCTAGCAACCAGAAAGGGAATAAGGAATTGTTTGTTCTGAAGCCAAATATGAGTTACAATGTGTTATGTGAGGTATTGCTAGGGAGATACACACACAAATGCCTAGTCAGCCCAGACAGGCACAAATGGCAGAACAACATAGAAATTTACCAATGTCCAAACTGTGAGATTGAGTGTATTGATTGTGGTTTCTTACAGACAAGAGGAGGGGTTACTTACAGGAGTGTGTAAGTAGCTAAATGGGGAAAGCCGCTATATGACACCATGGCCCAGGACCCACTATCTCATTACCTTAAGTACTGTATTACAGCACAGCTTCAGTTTCATGAAACATTTATAGTTACAGAACAAAGAGACTTGTCAATCAAGACATCTTGAAAACGTGTCGGCTGAAACATTGTGGACGGTAGGTTATAATGTATTCTGTTCCTGCTGCAGGACCAGATGTTCTCTTAGCATTCCTCTCAGATAACACTCTTGACATTTGTGTTGGTGAGAGTTAGGCATCTGTCTCTACATTGTAAAATAATATACCTAACAGTCATAAACATGTTCTGTCACACAAAAGTTAAGGTATTAAATGGCTGTTTACAGCTTAAGACAGGTCGCAGAATTTGAAATGACATGCACAATCCGTCCATCAGCCTTGAGTATTTGATATAAGAGCAGGTGGTATTCTTTCAGGGAACTTTAGTTCATGATTGTTCTGAAAAGATCCAGATCTCACATGTTTTATTTCCAGTATCATGTGGACAAATGCCAGCACAGGAAACAAGCAAACATTCTTTAACATGGAGAGAAAATTAAAGATGTATGTTACATGACTTATAATACAAAAAATATGATTGTGTGTGTTGTACTTAAGGCAATAACTATGGGGAGTTGGCTGTTACTTGTGAGACCCCATTTGCCTGTAACCTTTATTGTACCAAATGCTTTTCCAGCCGCTTAACTCTGTTTTAAAAGTGAGCGTGTGGGCATTGAGGGAAGAGCCTTATATATGGCTCATAAGGAACACTTACCTTTTTACTGTCCTAGATCCTCTTCTAATTCATTTTCTCTGCTTAATAGACTTTACAGTTCTCTTCAATGCCTGCCAATGTCATCTCCTTTCAGAAATACTGCTATGTCTTTAGTGGGGTTTCATCTAGTTATACTGTTGTAACTTAGGAGACATCCTGGAAAGGTCCTTTTGTGAAACTGAATATAATCGTTTGTCATGACCATTCATTATATTTGAAGAAAAGAGCTTTTAACATAAATCCAGGATAGAAAAATGCTACCAGTGATTGATGGGGACAGGGAGGATACTTGTCTGTTTGCTGCAAAAACATGTGAATTGTGAGCTGTAGAGATGGCTCCATAGTTAAGTGTACTCATTGCTCTTGAAGATGACCTGAGGTTAGTTCCCAGGACCACAGTGGCTCACAACCATCTGTAACTTCAGTTCCAGAGGATCTGATACCTTCTTTGGAACATGTGCACACATTGTGCACAGACATGCATTTAAGCAAAACACACATAAAAGAAAGTATATTTTAAAAACAAAGATATGAATTAAATCAAATACAAAAAGCAAAAAGATTAAATGAAAAAACATTTTGCTATGAACATTTAAATATTACCTCTTTTGCTTTCAGATAAATTCAATTTTGAGGTGGCTTTTGGGATATGTGCAAATACTGAAGGAAAAACACCAGTCACTATGAGTCATACTTGTGAATGAGTTTATTTGACTCATCTCTCTTTTCAATATAGGTCTCTGCTTTTATAGACCACTATTGACAAAAAGTATATAATAATTGTAAACATTGCCGGATGGTGGTGGCGCATACTTTTAATCCCAGCACTTGGGAGGCAGAGGCAGGCGGATTTCTGAGTTCGAGGCCAGCCTGGTCTACAGAGTGAGTTCCAGGACAGCCAGGGCTACACAGAGAAACCCTGTCTTGAAACCCCCCCCAAAAAAAAATAAATAAATAATTGTAAATATTTACAATAATATTACAATTATTATTGTAAACAATAAAGCACTCTAGTACTACATTCTTATATCTAGATTGGTCCTCCAAAACAATAATGAACAAAGATTCTACGAAGATAAATACCCCAATATCAGTTTGACTTAAACATATGTATGAACATTCTACCAACATGTAAGAAACACAGTCTGCTCAGTGGCAAAAAGAACATTCTCTAAAATGGACCACATTATAGACCACAAACCAAGCCTTTATAAATAGAAAGAAACAAACAAAAAAAAATCTGTACATCCTAACAGGGCACATTGGGATAAAATAGAAATTAATGGAGACTAGCTTTGAGGAAAGGTGAAGAAATAATATACCTTTCCATGAATGGTGGCTCACTGAAGAAATAAGCAAAGAAGGCAGTCCTATGAGGAGTGGTTATACAGAGTTCTTGATTTAAATACTTCCAATATCACATGAGACCCATCTTCAAGAAAAGAGAAGGCAAAAGATCCAATAAGCTCATAAGTTTATATGACTTTTAAGAAAGTCTAAAAGTAAAATGAATCCATTCATAGGAACATAGACATTTTGCATCCTATATTTGTATTATACACCCTAAATATATACATTTCTCACAGGAAAAGGTCATCATATGGGAAAACGTACTCCTCAACAGAATATACACAATCACAAATGGAAAGAATCATTGAAGATTTGATGCAGATTCTGATACAGAGGCTCTGGCTAAGGTCTGGTTTTAGACCATGTACAGAGTTCAGTAATGACAGCACATGATGGGTGATGAGTCTAAACAGCCAATGGAGACAGCAACAAAGGAATTATTCATAGACAAAAATGGAACTACAAACATTTAAACAAACCCCAGCAAGTACAGGAATAACAACTGTTGTGGGAGATATTTAAAAATATCCAATCAGGCTTGTTCTTATTCAGCCACCATCTTCCTTACTAGCCTAGGCCTGTGGCCAAGAATACGCCACTGCCACTCGGCTCAGGCAGGCCAGAACACCAGCCCTGCCACCCATGAGATGCTATTGTGGGAGATGGCAAGCTTTGTGATATCTGTGTGTAGTAGTACCCACTGAATTATGTAAATAGATCCTGATGGCAATCCTGGTGGCAATGGCCTTCCTCTCTACCCACCCCAATGCTCGGGTTCCCAAATGAAAGGCACATACACACACACACAGCCTTTATACTTTTTACGCCTAAAACAGTTTAATGTCTGGGCCACTTCCTAACCTCCCTGTGGCTAATCTACCTACTTCTGATATCGCTGAGTTATTACTTACAAAATCCTATATTCTATCTTTGCTGTCCTGGACCCAGTGAGGCAACCCTCTTGGGCTGTTATCCCCTGGCTCCTGCATGATGGCTATGCTCTCTGTCCCTCAGGTTCTCAGGTGTGGCATCTTTCCTCTCCTTCTCCTGTCTGTAGCCTCGGAATCCTAAAAGTCTCGCCTCTGTCTGCCCTGCCCAGTCATTGGCTGCCGGCAACTTTATTTACCAGTCAGAACAAACTGGGGACAGGGTCCCTCAGTGTCTTTGTGTGGATGTGCAGACTTTCATGAAAAGTTTGTGGACCCAAATTAACATAATATAAGCAGCATTAGGGCAAAACCACTACATCTGTGTCTTTGTCTGACAAGTCCCAGAATTTTAGTTTGTAGTACTTCTTACTAGTTTGTCTTAATTTAATTTAATTTTCTATGTTATAGCTTTTATTTATCATCGTATCACATAAAAGTCCCAAAGAATCTATGAAAGCAGTAATGTTACTTTTCCTTTCTATGACTAAATGACAAAACACTGAAAATTTACATATTAACGAGGTATTTTGAAGTAATTGTTAAAGGTGTAGTTTTTAAAATCTTCATGTCTGTTTCAATATATTTTCTCATCTATCTCATCAAACAATTTTTTTTTCTGTTTAGAATGTCCAAAGTCCTGGCCTCTAGGCTTCTGAAATACACACTACATAATAGTTACCCACAGTTAACATTCTGGGCCACAATAAATAAGCTTCTTCCTATCTGATTGTAGTGGGGCGTCCTCTGAGCATCAGTTCTCCAGGTCTTCTCTTCCTGAAGGCAGTGGCTGGTGTGAGAAGGCTTTCTATGTCCTCAATGTCCTGGTTCATTCCTCGGGATGTAAATAGTGGGACAGATATCCAACCTCTGTCAGACTTGACCAAGGACTGACCTGCCTCCCTCAGGGAACCAATTGGAAGGGAAGAGCATTATAGTTTGAATGGTGTGGTCAACACCATTGAAATAGGCTACAACTGTGTATAGATGTTCCTATAATACATG
Organism: Grammomys surdaster; assembly: GCF_004785775.1. Classification (NCBI taxonomy): domain Eukaryota; kingdom Metazoa; phylum Chordata; class Mammalia; order Rodentia; family Muridae; genus Grammomys; species Grammomys surdaster. The sequence continues at coordinate 138,177 of NW_021619993.1, forward strand.
AGAGACATTTTAGCCTACAACAGTCACTGTTACTTCTAAAGCTCCTAAATCAAGAAGCAGTATAAGACATAAATAGGAAACATGAGCCAAAGAAAAGGAAAACACACACACATACACACACACACCCCAAAACACACAAAACCAGAATATCCCAAAGATGCACTGAATATCCCACCTCTGTTAATGATTGAAGAATTTAAGCAAATAAACAAAAAGTAAAGACAATAACTGCATATGTAATCAAGAACATCAGAAATCAACACAGAGGCATGAGGATGGGGCTCAAAATGTCATACTAAGTAGAAGAAAGAAAGATCCTGCCACCAAATTTGGTCCCGCAGAAGGAAACCTCAGCAAAGATGAAGACTGCCAGAGGTTAAAAACAGCATGGATGCCTCCCCGCCCCCAGCAATGGGTACTGAGACAACTTTTTGGTGGTGGTCTTCTTACATCAGTCAGGGGCACAACAGCTGGTGGGCCTTTCTTTATCCTAGCTTGATGCCTGGCATGGTGGCCAAAGCTGTCTCTTACCTAGGACTCATAAAAATCAAATCAAACCAAATCAAATCAAACCCAGAAAATGCAGTGAGGAGGAAGACAGAGACCTGTGGACCACCATGTCACCCACAGATTTGCCCTCCAGCACATAGCACTGAGTGGCCATAGACAGCTGCTTGCCACCATGCCATGCAGCACACATGGAGGTTGTCACCCAGGGGCCCAAATCGCGTGTCCAGCCTAGAGCAGGAGCCAACACAATGTGGATGTATGTGGTGGTCAGATGGAAGAGTGATATATGGTCTTCAACTTAAAGTATTTGAAGAAAATAATAGACACAAAGATTTGAACAAATGACAGTCCAGAGCCCCCTGAAGATGGTAAAGCTCAACAATGGGTTAAGCTAGTTGTTTGAGCTAAAATTCTGATAGACACAGGAGAACAATGGCTTCTGACCCAGGAGCCCCTGTAAAATGCTCACTAGATCATCACAGTAGAAACAGCAGTCCAGAGAGCTGAGGGATGACACATCAAACACAATCGATCAAAAAGAACAAGCATTGCAAGGATCATATGGGCTCGTTTTTAACTATGAGTTACTGATAATGTGCCAGTGCCAAATCAGAGGAAAAGCACTGCCTTTTGGAGTCATTTTACCAAGAATGCATCTGGATTCCATGCCTCTACTTCATGCTCTCCATGTCTTCTGTCATCTGTCTGTCTGTTGTGTTTGTTTCTGTCCCTAAGAAAGGGTTTTATTCTATAGTTATTGACCAGCATAGACAGCCTCACAGAGGGGGAGGAATGGGAGTACTTTATGGGACTTTTTAGAAAAGTTTTACAAATGAGTAAATTACTTGGTTCAACTGATCCCAGCAGACCCAGATAACAAACATAAGTGTTTATCAACCAATATCCATAAATAGTGCTTTCAGTGCTTATGGAAGATTCCAAAAAGTTGCCTTGAAATTCTGTCTTTGCTGCTTTGAGCATATGATACACATGCATTGTTCCGGGTCAGAGACATGGAGAAGTACATGAAAGAGCAGAAGAAAGATGGAAACATCATTTTACAAGACAGTAGAGCGTAACCTCAATGGAAAATTAGCTGTGAGGATCACTCCCCTCATGCTTCAGCACAGACTGCCACTATTCTGTATGGGAAAAGCGTTGATGTGCCTAGACCCTTCTCTTCACTGTGGGCTGTCTGTGTGTGGACAGCAGAAGGCCTGCCATCAGGACATTGTTTAGTGGGGTTTTAACTAAGGCAATTAAAGGCAGCATTTCAAGGGTACTTAAGACTGGCAATGTTTTCTTTTTATGTGGAAAAGTTAAAATTCCTTCCGACCAAGAACAAACTATGATTCATTAAAAACTTCTCTGAATTCTCACTAACCCCCTAATAAAGAGTCTAACTTTCTCCCATTGGATGGAGGTTTGTCTTTAAAACAAGCAAGCCTCCATCAACTGAATGGACAGAGTAGAAATTACCAAAGCTCTTGCACCTCCTGTTTCCATCCCTTATAGGTATTTGTAATAGAACCCAGAAAAACTTGACTACCAGGCCCTTGTGGGAAAAATCAAAGCTAGATGCAAGAGATGGCTGAGTTCCCAATAATCTCCCAAACATTGGTAACCCTTCATGTTAGCTTTGGGATAGCATGAAATACAGAACACAGTGCCATAAAAGAGCACACTAGAAACATCATGGACTTGCCAGCACACAGGTCTCTTGCAGGTCTTTTTATCCACATAAGGGTGACATATAGCAATAATCAATTCTCATTTTAACACATTTTGCAATCCTATGACCACAAACATAATTAGAATACTAAAAGAGACACATGAGACCATAGGAAATGCCTTTATTTGACTATGGAATGTAGAGTTAGATGACTACTAGCTTAAAAATAAATAGGATATGCTTCATTTTGTATGATGGATGCCTATGTCAGGGGCATTTACAAAACAGTATGTTGGGGCTGGAGAGATGGCTCATCAGTTAAGAGGACTGGCTACTCTCTCAAAGGATTTGGGGTTGATTCCTAGATGCCACATGGCCATTCACAACTGTCTATAACTCCAATTAGAGAGGCTCAGACAATCTCTTAGACATGTTTGCTATAAAGATACAAGCAATACACCTTCGTTAGAGGTTCTATTCCTGCCATGAAACTCCATGACCAAAAAATCATCTTGGGGAGGACAGGGTTTATTGGAGTTATACTTCCATAACACAGTTCTTCATTAAAGGAAGTCACAACAGGGACTCAAACAGGACAGAAACCTAGAAGCGGGAGTTGATGTAGAGATCAGGAGGGGTTCTGCTTATAGGCTTGGTATACATGGCTTGCTCAGCCTGCTTCTTTACAGAACCCAGGGATACCAGCCCAGTTAGCATCTCCCACGTCAGGCGGTGTCATACTCTACCAATCGCTAATTAAGAAAATGCTCTACAGGCTGGCACACAGCCCGATCTTATAGAGGCATCCTCTAAATTGACATTTCATACACTCATTTAACTACAGTTTGTTTCGAGTTCACGTGAATCTAGCCGGCACACAAAAAAGAAATAAATAGTAAAATGTGAAAAAACACTTGTGTGTCCCATCATTGTATTATACTACAGCACACATTACATCTGTTTCTCACAGTAGAGACCATGGTGATGGAGAAGGTACTTCTAAACCTAATATGCACAGTCACAATGACAAATACAATGAAGACAGATCTAACGAGCACCTGTGGGCTGAGCGTGTACAGAGAGATGCAAATGACACTACATCAAGTGATGCTGACCACCATGCAGGAAGAATGACAGATGGGTTTAGAACTCATGGAGTGTGGCCCCTAGTTACTGTAAGGGTAAAAATTAAAACAGCTCAGCAGAGACCACAAACAACTTGGCAAAGACCGCAGGACGGCTTGCTGAGCTTGCTGAGAATAGCCATAATAAAAATATCAAGCCCCTCTAGGGACGAGGTGACCAGAAATGTAGAAACAACCAAAGACATATCTTGACCAGTCTAAACATGCCCAAGTGAGTAATGGGCCACCTGGTGTTTATCCTAGAAGGTCTGAGGCTTCATGGTCAAAATAGTGGGCCATCCAGCCTGTCAAAATGATTGCTTACGCAAAGTGCTGATGTTTGAAATATCCAATCATATGTAACCTCGCCAGAATTTCCTGCTTTTCCCTTCCCCCTTGTGCCTCCCCCTATAAAAGTTCTAAACTTCCTGGGGTCTTCATCGAAATTCTCTCCCCTGCGTGGGATGAGTTTCGATCCAAGGGCCCTTGTTAGTAAACTGCCTTTTGCTATTTTGCATCAAGTCAGTCTCTCGTGTCTCCTTGGGTGTGCGCTGATCGGACTTGAGTTGGAGGTCCTCTTTCTGGGTCCTTACAATAGATACAATGTTACATAAAAATGGAAGCTACAGAGCAATAAAAATAACAAGTTCAAGGGAGCTTTCATTCTATAGGCTCATCATAAGTTCAAAGTAACAGTTTCATATGGTCTTGCCTTTATGATAGAGCACACCCGTGGCTTTATTCTTGGACTTGAATGTTTCCTTGAACACAAATTTATCTCAAGCCAATTTCTCTTTTTATGTAACTATGAAAGCTCATTTGATTTCTTATGCAGCATTAACTTACAATTATGAGGAGTGGGTACATTCTATTCTTGAGTCTAACTTTATTACATCTTTTTATGAAAGCAACTAAAACTATCTCTTAAAACTTTCTTGCTATGATTATTTGAATCAAATCAGAAATTATATAAAATCATTAATTCATTTAAACAGAATTAATTCATGAAAGTTGATCATTTTGTTGATCTCCAAGAAATCTGCTCAGTAGGGTAGGCTAACGTCCAGGGATTATTATATTAATTTAATAATGAGAGGAAAGGCATATCAGCTGCAGGAAGCAATCCTGAGATGAAGTCCCACTGGGACCTTGCCTCATAGGACTCATTGATCAGAGACCATGCAAAAGCAGTGGACCAACTTCAGGAAAGTCACCTGCTAGCCTTTAGCCTATCCTAGATGGCTCCTGACACTGAGAATGTCAGATGGTCTTCAGGAACATCAAAAATATGTTGAATATGGAATTTAAATGTTTATTAATTTTTGACAATGGGAAATATAGACTTAGTAGTAGTAAGGCAGCAATCTCATACTACTTCAAAGAAGATGATAAGCATCGAAGAAACTCCTCATAGAATTTGTTGCAAATGTTGCAAACTGTCACTGGGCATGAAACTACTTTTCACTCAATTGCTGACCATATGCTCTTCAAGCTGTGGACAAGCAGGCCACAAAGAAAGAATGCCAAACTGCCAGGACATGGTAGAGAATTCCTTCCTATTTGTTGCTTCACAGAAAACTCTGTCAGATATTATGGGCCAGTATATTGAAGAGATAAATGTGCCAACATTGAAGAAGAATCTTAGGTGACTGACAAGCCATCACAAGTACCTAATATTTCTACAGTTTTGCAAGCTGCTTGATCTGTACTTCCTATTTATTTAGGAAGTATTTCTCTCTCCCAACCCTCTGATGGGGCTGAAGACTAGATAGTTCTAGTATCACAATTAAGATGAAGTTGTTTAGGATTTAAGAAAATGCTCTAAGGTTTAAAAATGTGTTTTCAGTTAATAAATGCAAGTTATGATGGAAAGTGATTTAGGTACAGAACTTTGGACTCATGAAGTTAAGAATAAATAGTAGAATACTTTGTCCAAGATTAACAAATAGAAATGGACTGGACAGTATCAATGTAATTCTTACCATACAGTATGTTGTTTATTGATATTAGCAGAAGAGTCTTTTATTTAGGCAAACAGTAGGGATGTTGCAGAATATTTTATCACATTTTGAGCTCCAAGATTGTGAGCTGGAGCTGTGGTGGTCCACTCCTTTAATCTCAGCACTTGGGAGGCAGAGGCAGGCAGATTTCTGAGTTCGAGGCCAGCCTGGTCTACAGAGTGAGTACTAGGATAGCCAGGGCTACACAGAGAAACCCTGTCTCAAAAAAAAAAAAAAAAAACAAAGAAACAAAAGGATTGTGAAATGGAAAAAACTTGTTGTGTGGCTCAGCCCTAGCACAAACTTTTAGCCCGAGAGCCAATAAATTCAACCCTAGGTAAATAGGCAGAGCAAGCAACCAGCTGACAGAGAGTTATAAGTAAACAGAGAGGAAGGACATTGAAGAGAAGCGTATATAAGACAGCACGGAGAAGAAGGGAAAGACCTTTTTCCATCTGGGACATCAATGAAATAGGAAGACCAGTTGCCTCTCTGAGCTAGCAGGCTGTCACCAAGGCATCTGGCTCCGGGGTATTCATCTGTAAACTTAAACTGTGGAATTTTTGTTTTTAAAACAAGTTCTCACCACGAGGCTAACTTGAATATAGAACTCAAAACTCACTGCGGCACCAGGGACACATCTCCTAACAGTACCACTCCTTTTCGGATAACCATTCACAAACATGATTATATACGGGCTTCCTCTGAATGATGGTGGGAAATGGAGACACCAACCCACAGTCAAACATTAATTACAGAGCACTGGTTGGGAGTCTGCATCCAGTCTTTTCCTTGATGATTGGGGAATCCTGGCAAAGGTAGTATAAGGAATTCTGGGAACCAGAGGGCTTGAGGACATTGCAAGAGCCTGTAGAATCATTTAAGCAGAGCTCACGGTGGCTCACAGAGACTAAAGTGGAGCCAGCATGGGTCTGGTTGTTGGCTTTGTGCTTTTGTGGGGCTCCTGACAGTCTACTTGGTGGTGTTTCTCATCCTTGTCCAGCTCTCATGACACTTTGTCTTACTGAATTGCCTAGCCCACCCTGGATTTGAGGGTGTGTGTGTGAATCTTGTGCAGTATTAGGTTGATGTTCAAAAATGCTTGCTTTTTTTTTTGAAGTGATACAGGAATCTGATGGGTCTCAGGGAGATGGGAGGTAGGGCTGGGGGTAGGAGTAGGAAGAGAGCTGTAGCTGGGATGTATTAGATGACACAATGAATATATTAAAAAAAAAAAAACCAAAACCACAACTAACCAACCAACACACCACCCAGCCACTGTAGAATAATTTCCCTAATGAACATGAAGAAATTTAAAAGATGTCAACTGTCTTCTTTCTTAGCTCATACTTTATAACTAACCTGCTTTTCTGTCTATTACAAAAAGTTTGCTCTACTTGTACAAATCTTGTGTATAATAAGCCACACTGAGAGAGAAACAGAATGCACACAATTCTTTATAATAGCTGCAGGCAAGGCAGTTGTGAAACTTCACAATGCCTGAAGAATAAATTACAAGGAATGTAGGAATGGATGGAGAAATATTTCACCAGGGTAAGGGCTGTGTATGACAAGCCCATAGCCAATCCTCAGTAAATGGAGGAGAAACTGAAAACAAGTCGTGTAAAATTTGGCATGAGGTAGGGATTCCTTATCTACACTGTAATGCAAGAATTGGGTCAAGTAATCATTAAAGAAACAAGAGAACAGAAACTAGCAAAAGAGTAAAACTGGGGAAGGAGGAAGTTAAACTATCCCTATTTGAAGATGACCCAAAGCTATACTTAAAAGGTTCACTACTACACATAAAAATCTCATGAATTTAATTTCAGTAAAATGGCAGTTTAAAACAGTACGCCTATAGAAATCATTAGCCTTTATGTAACAAAAACAATTGACTTGCTGAGAATGTAATTAGAGAAAAAAAGTCATCAGGGTGATTTATTATAATCTCCAGACACAAAAAACACAGGAGCAATATTTACCAGAGGAGGTGAAAGACTTGTACATAAAAAAATAAAACAAAACAAAAAAGACATTCTGATACCAACAGCCTTTACAACAAATACTGCTCCAAAACTAGATGTCCAATTGTGGAAAAATGAAATGTTGCTCACCCTACAGAAAAATCAGTTCGAAATCAAAGTCATTTATTTAACACTGAAAATGCAGTGAAAAGACAGGTGAAGAGAAGGAACATTTTTCACAGAGAATGGGGTAAATGGAGGACAATAATGGGAAAAGGGAGAAAGTACTTGATTCATAGGTATTAAATGTCACACTGAAACTTGCATTTGGCATGAAGATTTAGTAAGTGTTCTCATGGCCATGATAAAATATGCACACAAGAGCAAGTCAAAGGTTTAATTTGCCTCATAGTTGATTGTCTACCATGGTCTCCTACTCAGCGTCCTATGCTATGAAGAGACACCGGACCAGGATAACTCTTATAAGGAAAGCATTTATTAAGGCTTCTTGACAGTTTTAGAAGTCTCGTACATTATCACTGTTGCATGGAGCATGCTAGGGAACATGGTGGAATGGAGACAGATACGATGCTTGAGAAGCAGCTGAGAATTCTACATTTTGATCCATAGTCAGTATGAGGACAGAGCCACTGGGTCTGAGCTTTGGAAACCTGAAATACAACCCCCAGTGACAGACTTACTCCAACCATGCCATTCTTCTTAATTCTTTTAAAGAGGTGCTACTGCCTGATGACTAAGATTCAAATCTATGGACCCTGAGGGCAATTCTTACTCCAACCACAATGCATGATGGGAAAGTTATGACAACAGGAACTTAAAGAAGCTCGTCATGTTCTATCCCCAGTCAGGAAGCAGGAGATAGATGAAGAGGTGTTCTCAGGATAGTTCCTTATACTGCAGCATTTCCAAAACACACTTCAAACCACAATCACCAGATCTTCTGACACCAATTAATCTAAACAAGAAAAGTCCTGCAAATCAACAGAGGCTTGCTTCTCACATGATGCTAGAACTCATGAAGTTAACAAAATATAAGCATTACTTTCTTGACCCCTGTCTGCATAAAACACAATTAAAAAACATAATTTAGGTTTATTTTGTCTGGGCACATGTACGTATGTATGTATGTATGTATGTATGTATGTATGTATGTATGTGTATGTATATGTGGGAGCCCATGCATGAAGGTCAGAGAAAAATCTTCGGAGGTAATTACCCCTATTTTGTGGGTACTTGAATACTAACATGGCTATGGGTCTTGCTGGCAATTAATCTTGTTCCCAAACTTATGCTAGCCTTAGCCACAGAGCTTTAATCACATTTCTTCCCTTTTCCCCAACCTTACCCTCACCTCGGAAGTAAAATAGGCTACAACTTGAAAGGTGCACAGAGTACTTAGCAATTACAACACCATGAAAGACCACAGTCCATGTGTCTGTCATATGAGACCCAAGGCAGTCTCTTATGTGTGGTCTCTTATAAAAACAAGGGACTACTTTTGCAACACAATGGTATAGAAGTGTTCTGATTCTAAAAGAGAAGAAACACAAGATAGCAAGGATGGATCAGTCCAAAATCCAGAGAACAGTCTGACAGCTGTACTTTTGACATGGTTGTGTGAATGATTCCAAAGGCTTTATTTACCACATTCCTCAATCTTACATGGTTTCTATTCAGCAGAAAGCTTTGATAACTTTTAGTGTCTGAAGAAGTGTTAACATACTATGAGTATGTTAATATTTGTACTATTTCACTGCAGTTCAAACTACCTTGTGTTGAGAAATATAAGAAGGTTTATTAAAGGGTTTGCAACATTTTTCATATGTAGCATTTCAGTCTCGCATGAATTATGAGGTGATTCACAATTTCTTCGTAATTACTAAAGACCTTGGAACTTGCTTTACACTTGTGTGATTTCTCTCACAGATGAATTATTGAATGTTGCTTCCAGAAAACTGGTAATAGTTTTTGCCACATCTCCACAATTGCAATATTTCTCCCCAGAAGGAATTATCCCGTATTCGGAACATGCTATGGAACTTCTGAAGTACTTGCCACATTCTTTAGATGAGTATGGTTTCTCTGCAGAATGGATTCTTTGATGATCCCTAATGTTTTAGCTGAGCAGAGAAGGCCAGGATATATATTTTATACTTGCAGGGTTTCTCTGCTGAGTCACTTCTCTTGTGTTTAGAAAATAATGCTGGAAAATGGAAATCCTTGCCATATACTATACACACTTGAAGAGATTTTCTCCAGTATGAATTTTCTTGTGTACCAAAAGTGATGATGAAATTCGAGGCCTTTCCACATATTTTAGTACTGTTTCTTTCCTGTGTGAATTTTCTTTTCTTTTGGCACCAGGCAACATACTATCAATATTTTTTAAAGATCTATTTATTTTATGTATATGACTTCTCTATCTGCATATACACCTGCACACCAGAAGAGGGGATCAGATCCCATTATAGATGGCTGTGAGGCACCACACAGTTACTGGGAATTGAACTTGGGACCTCTGGAAGAGCAGCCAGTACTCTCAACTCTTGAGACATCTCTCCAGCACCATGAATTGCTTTATGCTTGGAAAGTCGTGATGGATAATGGAAGGCCTTGCCACATATGTCACACTTGTAGGGTTTCTTTCCTGTATGAATTATCTTGTGTTTAGAAAGTAATGATGGATAATGGAAGGCCTTCCCACATACTTCACACTTGTAGGGTTTTTCTCCTGTATGAACTATCTTGTGTTTAGAAAGTAATGATGGATAATAGAAGGCCTTGCCACATACTTCACACTTGTATGGATTCTCTCCTGTGTGAATTCTCTTGTGTTCAGAAAGTGACGATGGAAAACGGAATACATTCCCACATATTTCACACTTGTATGGTTTCTCTCCTGTATGAATTTTCTTATGGTTGGAAAGTTTTGAAGGATAATGAAAGGCCTTCCCACATACTTCACACTTGTGAGGCTTTTCTCCTGAATGAATCATCTTGTGTTTAGAAAGTAATGATGGAAAATGGAAGGACTTGCCACATAAGTCACAATTGTAGAGTTTTTCTCTAGTGTGACTTACCTTGTGTTTAGAAAGTAATGATGGAAAATGGAAGGTCTTGCCACATTCTTCACACTTGTAGGGTTTCTTTCCTGTATGAATTCTCTTGTGTTTAGATAGTGATGATGAGAAGCGGAAGGCCTTCCCACATACTTCACACTTGTATGGCCTCTCTCCTGTGTGAATTATTCTGTGCTTAGATAGTGATGATGAAACATGGAAGTCCTTGCCACATACTTCACACTGGTAGGGTTTTTCTCCCGTATGAATTCTCATGTGTTTAGAAAGAAATGATGGATAATAGAAGGCCTTCCCACAATCTTCACACTTGTAGGGTTTTTCTCCAGTATGAATTCCCTTGTGAACTAATAGTAATGATGCAATATGGAAGGCCTTTCCACATACATCACACTTGTAAGGTTTCTCTCTTGTATGAATTTTCTTATGTTTAGAAAGTCTTGAAGGATAATCGAAGGCCTTTCCACATACATCACACTTATATCGTTTTTCTCTTATATGAATTTTTTTATGTTTAGGAAGTCTTGAAGGATAAACAAAGAACTTGCTATGTACTTCATTGTTATAGTGATTCTCTTCTGTATGAATTCTCTTGTGTTTAGAAAGTAATAATGGAATGCAGAAGACCTTTCCACAAACTTCACAACTGTAGGCTTTTTCAACTTTATGAATTCTTTTGTGTTTAGAAAGTGACGATGGAGAACAGAAGGCCTTTCCACATACTTCACACTTGTATGGTTTCTCTCCTGTATGCATTTTCATATGGCTAGAAAGTCGTGATGGATAATGGAAGGACTTGTCACATACTTCACATTTGTAGGGTTTTTTTCCTGTATGAATAATCTTGTGTTTAGAAAGTAATGATGAATAATGGAAGGCCTTGTCACATACTTCACACTTGTAGGGTTTCTCTCCTGTATGAATTATCTTGTGGTGAGAAAGTTTTGATGAAACATGGAATGCCTGCCCACATACTTCACACTTGTAGGGTTTTTCTCCTGTATGTACTATCTTGTGTTTAGAAAGCAATGATGGATAGTGGAAGGCCTTGTTGCAAATTTCACACTTGTAGGGTTTCTCTCCAGTATGAATTTTCTTGTGTGCAGATAGTGATGATGGAAAGCGGAAGGCCTTCCCACATTCTTTACAGTTGTATGGTTTCTCTCCTGTGTGAATTCTCTTATGTTTAGATAATGATGGTGGAAAACAGAAGGCCTTTCCACATTCCTCACACTTGTATGGCTTTTCTCCTGTATGAATTCTTTTATGGGTGGAAAGTCTTGATGGATAATAGAAGGCCTTCCCACATACTTCACACTTGTGCAGTTTTTCTCCTGTATGAGTCGTTCTGTGTTTAGAAAGTAGTGATGAAACATGGAAGGCCTTGCCACATACTTCACACTTGTAGGGCTTCTCTCCTGTACAAACTTTCTTATGTTTAGGAAGTCTTGAAGGGTAAACAAAGGCCTTGCCACATACTTCACCGTTATAGTAATTATCTCCTGTATGAATTCTCTTGTGTTTAGAACGTGATGACAGAGAACGGAACGCCTTTCCACATACTTCACACTTGTACGGTTTCTCTCCTGTATGTATTTTTGCATGGGTAGAAAGTCTTGAGGGATAATCGAAGGCCTTGCCACATACTTCACACGTGTAGGGATTCTCTTCTGTATGAATTATCTTGTGCTTAGAAAGTAGTGATAAAATTCGGAAGGCCTTTCCACACACTTCACACTTGAATGGTTTCTCTACTGAATGAATTTTCTTATGGTTGGAAAGTCTTGATGGATAATGGAAGGCCTTGCCACATACTTCACACTTGTAGGGTTTCTCCCCTCTATGAATTATTTTGTGTTTAGAAAGAAATGATGAAATGTGGAAGGCTTTGCCACATACTTCACACTTGTAGGGTTTCTCTCCTGTGTGAATTCGTTTGTGTTTAGAGAGTATTGATGGATAATGGAAGGCCTTGCCACATACTTCACACTTGTAGGGTTTTTCTCCTGTATGAACTCTCTTGTGTACCAAAAGTAATGATGGAAAGTGGAAGGCCTTTCCACATACATCACACTTGTACGGTTTCTCTTCTGAATGAATTTTCTTATGTCTGGACAGTCTTGATGGATGTTGGAAGGCCTTGCCACATATTTCACACATGTAGGGATACTCTCCTGAATTAATTATCTTGTGTTCAGAGAGTAATAATGGAATGCAGAAGGTCTTGCCACAAACTTCACTTTTGTAAGGTTTTTCTCCTGTATGAATTCTTTTCTCTTCAGAACTTAATGATGGAATATGGAAGTACTCAGTGCATTCTTCACACTTGTAGGGCTTCACTCCTAAATCAATTATCTGGTGATTTTGAAACACTTTCGTCCAGTCAAAGACTTTGCCACATTCTGTGCATGTACAGCATTCTCCCCCTGGGAAGGATGGATTGAGAAATTAATGAAAGTAGAGCAAAATTCTGTACATTTACAATGCTTCTGTTTAAAAACCAACACTTTCTCATACTTGCATTTGTCTTTATAAATGAGAAGCTACATTCAACTTTTTATACCTGTATTAAATGAAGCCTAAGTTAAAACACAGAAGCGAAAATCATGCAACCTTCTACTAAAAGAAGAGCAGGACAACAGAGAAATGGAAACAAAGGAATAGTAATCTAAGTCAAATATGAAAGGAACCATAAAATTAACAAAGAAAACCCACTAAGTAAATGCAAATCAGTACCTTACACAAATACAGAAATTGTATGACTAGATAAAAGCAAAGTATAAAATAGTCTAACTTTGAAAACATCCAAATAAACAATAAATTTTTATTTTATATATTGTAAATAATAAATGTATATGATACACAGATGTGTCATTAGTGTAAAGTTTGGTTTTCAAGGTTATATATATCTCAAGGGTTCAAGACAGGAGCTTATGCATCTCTTTAGGCATGTGTTTATACAGAATGGAAAGATTATCCTGGTACTGTTCAAACACTGATTTTTGTGTTTCTTATCTAGTTGCTGAGCACACATGGTACTGTAATGCTTACTCTAAAAATTCCCTTGTCAAGTTTGTGTTTCCATGTTATCTAACTTGTTCCCATGTTATTATCTAACTGGTCAATAAAATTGATCAGCCAATAGATCAATTGTAGAGAGGAAAGAGTTGGACATCTGCCAGCCCAGGGGAGAAGAGACAGAGGGGGGTAGGGGGAGAAGAGAAGGAAAGGACTTACTACAAGGAAGGGGTCCAGAGAGCCATCATGTAAAGACACCCAAATTCAGAGAGCCAGACCAATACAAAAATGCAAGAATCCTGATTATTTTGTCTGGGAGGTAGTCAGATTAACTTAGAAGATTAGTATTGGCCATTAACTACCCAGTCATTAAATAAATGTTATAGTTTCTGTCTCATTCATTTTGGAGCTAGCCAGGGATACAGACAAATATTCACTTTAAAAAATGTATGTACAAATATCATATATTCATATATATATATATATATATATATATATATATATATATATAAAACATTCAAGTTAAAGATTACTTAGAAGTTAAAGATTACTTAGAAATGGCAGAGCTTTGGCTGTCATGGAGAACACAAGTAAATCTCATGATAGAAGAAAACACAGCTTATCAGACATAATGCATTCTTAATGTTAAATAATGTCTTTTCACAGAAAAAGACAGAAAATTAGATCTTTAAAAGATGATTTAAACTGGAATATTGTGTCTCGATGGATTGATGTTAGATCTTAGAGTTTCCCACTCTGTTCTGACACCCTCCTCCTGACACACCTGGGTGCTCAGTGGCAGCCGCTTCTCTCTTCACATCTGAAGGCTCTTGTATTTGCTCCAGAAATGTGACCAGGTGTGGCTTAGAGGAAACAAGACCTGTTTGTGGGAAAAGGAAACAGCAGTGTTAGAGAATTCTCCTGGGAACTACAATGTCCTTTCCAGGACTGTGAGCATAAGGACTGAGAGATACAATAAGGGAGTAGTGAAGACTTGTTTTTCACAAACTTTCTGTTGGGCACATCGGAATCCTTAGGAGAAACTTAGTACGTGTGGGTCCTGAGCTTCATATCCCTTCTTTACAAGGATGAGTATAAAACTGAAGTGTGTGACAGTCTCTGTAAGGTGTGGCACTTACTGTCTAAAACAAATGAGACATGTAAGAGGGGTGGAGAGAGGAGGAACCAACACAAGAAATAGTTCTGAGGTGCATAAATAATTTTAAACTTCTTTAGAAGTAGTCCTGTAAACGGATATTGTTGGAAGCACAAGCTCTCATGAGGTACTGTACAAAGGGAGCAACTTTCATACTGACAATTAATTAAGAGTTCTTCCTAGAAATATGTAGCAGTGAGGGATAAGGAACTGGCAGTAGCCAATGGAGGCTTCCAGGACCCAGTGGGGATGACATTATGAAAAGTGCACAGTGAAGGGGAGACAGAACCTATAGAAACCTCCTCCAGTAGATAGGCATGGCCCTGTGTTGATGGATGAGGCCACCCACCTATCTTAAAGTTTTTTTTTTTAACTTAGAAATGTTCCTGTCCAAAGAAAAGACATAGACAAAAAATGGAGCAGAGACTGAGGGAAGGGCCAGTCAGGTACTGCCACACCTGGGGATGCATGCTATTTGCATACACCAAATTCCAACTCTGTTGCTGTTGCCAGAGTCCCTTTCTGACAGGAACCTGGTGTGGCTGTCTCCTGGGAGGTTCTGACAGCACCTGATCAATGCAGATGCAGATGCTCACAGCTAACCATCAGACTGGGCTTGGGGACCCAAGTGGAGGAGCTGGGGAAAGAACTGGAGGAGCAGAGGGGGATTGCAACACCATAAGAACAACGTCAGCTGGCCAGATGACCCAGTGCTCCTAGGGACTAGACCACCAACTGAGGGGTGTCCATGGAGGCATCCATGGCTCCAGATACATAACTAGCAGAGGAGAGCCTTATCTGACATCAGTGGGAGGGGAAGCAATTGCTCCTGTGGAGGTCTGATGCTGGACAGGTGGGGTGGGACTGGGTTGATGGGTGGGGGAGCAACCTCATAGAGGCAAAGGGGAGGGAGGAGAGGGCGGATGGGATGGGCCAGGTTGTGGAGGGATACCGGGAATGAAATGATGACCAAAAAAAAAAAAAAAAAAAAAGTTCTTCATGGAAGCTATCCTCACCCAGGAACACAAGGTTGCTGTAATTCTCCAGCATCACGTCCCTGTACAGATTCCACTGAGCAGGCTCCAGACATTCCCACTCTTCTGCAGAGAAATCAATGGCCACATCCTTGAATGACAGCATTTCCTGAAAAACAAAAAAAGAGGAAATACCAGACATTGTTGGGGGTTGGTCTGGTGCTTCTATGTGCTCAAATGCTACCACAAGATCTGGTAGCCATAAGACAAGCAAACTCTAATGTACGCCAGTATTTATTGTGTAAAACTTGCTCCCCAATTTTAAACTACTGGTAAAATAAAACTGACAACAACCAGTTATGGGGTAAAATAGAGGTTGGTAGGGCTAGGGGTCAAACACAATGATGAGAAGGGGAAATAGGGAGAAGAAGGGGAAGATGGGAGGACATGAGGTCCCCATTAGACATGATGCATCAGAAACAGGTGTCCAAGTGAGATTCCCAACCCCCATGAAACACCGATGGAGCAGAAATAATTCAGGAAAGACTCAATCCGCAAGAAATTAGGGAGATAGAACAGCGGAGGAAGTAGCCAGTCTAGCTTTAGAAAAGTAGATTAGGAGTAATCCCTCAGTAATTGAGCAAAAGTCAAATAAATAAATCACAGTGTGGGTCTCATTCATCTGGAAGCTAAACTGGGATAGAAATAACCACAATTAACTTACACGTCAGACTAATTATCACCATCAGTAATAACACAGATACAAAGAGGCGTCATGTGCTTCTGCATATAAATCTAAATGAGGCTCTGAGTGAGAGCACAGACGGAAGCACTTCTGATACAGGTGATATCCCTAAAATATTATTTGTGATGCTGGGGGCAACACAGGGCTCATCTCTAAGTGAAGTGGATCACAGAAGGGCCTAAAAACTCCTATGGTATAATGCTTTTAAGAACCATAAAATGGAGAACGAGGGCAAAGAAAAACAGAGTGTTGAGGCTAGACAGATGGCTCAGTAGTTAAGAGCACTGGCTACTCCTCCACAGGACATGGGGTTTGATTTAGGTGCCACATGGCCACTCATAACTGTCCATAACTCCAGTTAGAGAGGATCAGACAATCTGTCAGACATGAAAGCAATCCTGCTTTACTACAAAGCAGGGTGGATCAGTTCCAGTGATCTCAGCCAGACATGCTCCTGGTATGGGTAAGTCAGTCAGAAAGCACAAGAAGTACGGTCACACAGCATGTGGGACTTGTCTATTCATGCCTGAAACAGTAATGCTCTGTCCTATCTGATAAGAGTCTAGCTTTTAAAAACAGGATTCCTATGTGAATACAGCTGACCTTCCTCAACCTTATTTGTCTACAACCCACAGAGGAATGTTTTTTTTAGGACAGCATGAAAATCTGTCTGCCTAAGCAGGCAACACCAGGAAGGAGAGATTGCAGACCTGGACGGAGCTCCTACAGCAGCATCAGCTTCCTCATTCCCAAGCCCCTCATCTGTGTCTCTTAAAGGTTCAAGTCAGGTTTCTCCCTTCACACAATGCCCATCCTGTATTTCCAGGATTGGTGCCCATCTCTGTGAGTAGCCTCATCTGTTGTTCTGAACCTCTTTCCTGCCTTTCTTCTCTTTGATCTGTGCTAACAAATCTAACATCAACCATATTTTCACAAATGACCACATTGCATCCTGTAACATCACTGAGTATCACAAATTAAGCTGTGAACTGACTAGCATAATAGAAAGAAACTGTACCGAAATTCCCTAATTCTTTTACTTTTATGATGTCGTTAAAATTCATTCAA
Organism: Grammomys surdaster; assembly: GCF_004785775.1. NCBI lineage: Eukaryota > Metazoa > Chordata > Mammalia > Rodentia > Muridae > Grammomys > Grammomys surdaster. Next base: position 155,509 of record NW_021619993.1, read on the forward strand.
ATTAAAGACATTCATTTGTAACCACATTAAGATAACCTCAAAATCACTGAAAAGGAGAATATAAAGAAACATAATGTATTTGGGTTAAAGAATATAGAGCTGTTTCATAACAGAAAAGAATAAAGGAAGCTGTTATTAAGTCAGGCACACAAAACTAATAAAACAATTATTTTTGCAGCATGTAGGCTGATCGTTATGTTATGCTTGTAGTTTTTCCTAAAAACTATATGACCAGATCTCATAGAAAAACAATATAATAGATCACACTGGCATTTCCACTCAGTATCCTACAAGATTTCTAGAAAATTTGCCAATACACATTACTTTGATGAACACACTAAGACCTAAATTTTAGAAGTACAATCATAAACTTCATCAAAGACTACAAACATTTTTTAACGGTATGAAGAAACATCTCAATGTCACTAAAGACAATGAAAGGAAATGACAGACACTGTGAAAAGACCAAATCTTCACATTACAGGCATAGATGAAGGAGAAAAATCCCCAAGAAATGGCATAAATGTGATCTTCAAGAAGGCCATAAAAGAAAAAACAATAAACACCAACACCAACAAAAAACTTGCACAGAGAATACACACACATGTCAAAAACATTATCCACCATGACCAAGTTGCCTTTATCCCTTAAACGCAGGGATAGTTCATCATATGCAAGTGAATAAATGTAAGAAATGACATAGTCTTATAGGCAATAAACACATGGTCATCTCAAGAGGGGCAGAAAAGCCTTGGACCAACTTCAATATGCTTTCAGGGTGAAAGTGCTACAGAATGTAAAACTAGAGGGTTGTTCCTTGAAGGGAGGGAATGTAAAATCTGCTTTCCACACAAAGCTTAGAGCTGATTACTAGCCTACTTAGTCACTTATGATATGTATTTCGCTAACTTTGCTCCTCTAGGACACTTAGGTATGATTTGTTGTACTTACAGGACTGAGGTAATTATCACCAGAAGAGTTTACACCTAACTGTGCTAGTGTGAGACTATGCCTAAAACAAACAAGTGGACAGAAGACTCCCCCATTTGAACAAACAACTGCTACTGAGTTGCCCAGTGCAGACTGCCTTCCCGCCTCCCCTGCGGTATTATTCTGCTGGTCATGAAGCCATGAACCCCTGCGGGGATGCTGTTCGGGAGCATAAGAAAGAGAATGGAGGGTACATAACCTCATGGGCAAATTGGGAAGAATTGTGGGGTAATAGTTAGGGAAGTAGAATAAATATGGATCTGAAGAGTAACCTTGAAGTGTCAACCCTAGCTCCCTCCAGCCTACAGCCACTCTGGGCAAACCCAGGAGTGGTCACCCTGATATCTAAACCACACAAAGACTCAACAAAGAAAGAGTATTTCAACCACTTTTCCTTATGAACATTGATGCAAAAATACTCAATAAAATACTCACAAACCAAATCCAAGAACACATCAAAAAGATCATCCACCATGATCAAGTAGTCTTCATGCCAGGAATTCAGGGGTGGCTTAATATATGAAAATCTGTCAACTTAATCCATCATATAAACAAAATGAGACAACCAAAAGTTACATGTCAATCTCCTTAGATGCTGAAAAACCTTTTGAAAAAAAAAAATCCAAAACCCCTTCATGTTAAAAGTCTTGGAGAGATCAGGGATATGAAGTGCATACCTAAACATAATAAAAGCAATATACAGCAAGCCAATCTTAAGCTAACATCAACTTAAATGGAAAGAAACTTAAAGCAATTCCACTAAAATCAGGGACAAGACAAGGCTGTCCATTCTCTCCATGTCTCTATAATATTCTACTTGAAGTTCTAGCCAGAGCAACAAGAAAACTAAAAGAGATCAAGGGGATATAATTTGGAAAAAAAAAAAAAGTCAAAGTATAGCTATTTACAGATAATATGATAGTAAACATCAGTGACCACAAAAACTCTACCAGAGAACTCCTAGAGCTGATAAACACCTTCAGCAAAGTGGTTGGATACAAAATCAACTCAAAAAAAAAAAAAATCATTTGCCCTCCTTTATACCAACAATAAGCAGGCTAAGAAAGAAACCAGGGAAATAATACCTTTCACAATATCCACAATTAATATAGAATATCTTGGTGTAACTCTAACAAATCAAGTGAAAGACCTGTATGACAAGACCTTCAAGTCTCTGAAGAACAAATTTGAAGAAGATATCATAAGATAGAAAAATTTCCCATGCACACGGGTAAGCAGGATTAACAGTGAAAATGGCCATCATATCAAAAGCAAAAGCAATCTACAGATTCAATGCACTTCCCATCAAAATTCCCACACAATTCTCTACAGACCTTGAAAGATGAAATGGTCAACTTCATATTAAAAAAAAAAAAAAAAAAAGCCCAGGATAGCTAAAAACAACCCTGTATAATAGAAGAACTAGAGGTGTCATCATTCCTGATTTCAAGATGAACTACAAAGATACAATAATGAAAACACCTGTATGGTATTGATACAGAAATACACAGCTTGATCAACAGAATTTAACAGAAGACCCTGAAATAAACCAACCCACCTATAGACACTTAATTTTTGACAAAGAAGCCAAAACCATACAATGGAAAAGAGAAAGCATCTTTAACAAATGGTGTAAATCTAACTGGATATCTGCATGTAGAAGAATGCAAACAGATTCATATTCATCACTCTGCACAAAACTTAAGTCCTAGTGGATCAAAAACCTCAACATAAACCCAGATACACTAAGTCTACTAGAAGAGAAAGTGGGGAGGAGCCCTGAACGCATTGGTATAGGAACAACTTTCTGAATAGAATACCAACAACTCAGGCACTAAGATCAACAATTAATGAATGGAATCTCATGAAACTGAAAACCTTCTGTGAGGCAAAGGACACTTTTATAATAGCAGCCTCCAGAATGGGAAAAGATTTTCATCAACCCTACATCCCACACAGGGCTGATATCCGAATATATAAAGAACTCAAGAAGTTAGACACCAGTAAACCAGATAACCCAGTTAAAAAATGAGGTACAGAGCTAAGCAGAGAATTCTCATCAGGGGAATCTCTAATGGCTGAGAAACACTTTAAAATGTTTCTTTGGTCATCAGGGAAATGCAAATCAAAGTGACTCTGAGATTCTACCTTCCACCCAGCAGAATGGTGGAGATCAAAACCTCAAGCCACAGCACATACAGACAAGGATGCAGAGCAATGGGAACACCCCCCCCCCAACTGCTGGTGGGAGTGCTAAGTTATACAATCACTATGGAAATCAATGTGGTGGCTTTTCAGAATACTGGGAATAGTTCTACCTCAAAACTCAGTGATGTCACTCTTGGGCATATACCCAAAAGATGTTCTACCACACCACAAGGACGCTTGCTCAACTACATTTGTAGCAGCCTGATTCATAACAGCCAGAAACTGGTAACAACAGATGTCCCCTCAAGGGACAAATGGATAAAGAAACTGTTGTTCATTTACACAGTAGAATATTACTCAGCTATTAAAAACAAGGTTATCATGAAATTTCCAGGCAAACTGATCGAACTAGAAAACTTAGATTTTTTCTTTTCAAAACTTACTTTACGTAGAGTTCTTGAATGTTTCAACCTTCCTTCTAGCCCATATACCAGAGGTAGGGGACAAAAAAGGTTAATAAGAAACAGGGGCTATGGACCTGTTTAGAAGTAGTTCCTTGGGGCAATTCCACTCTTTGTTGTTAGGATATCAGCAGTCCAGTCCAATTTCAAAACACCAAGCATGAATTGGTACAGGTGGTAAGATCCAACTTAGGAAGCACAAGGAACCACTGACTTCATAGGAAACAGTAGAAGCAGCCAGGAAACCACACATGTTCTTTGGTGCATTTCTCTCTATGTAGTGAAAACCAGCCGAGCTTTGCAGTCAAATCAATGCAAAAGCATCCTCTCACTGTCTGTGGGGGGGTGGGGTGGGGGAGTGTTTGATTTATCTCTTCTCTAAACATCACCTACTTCCTCAAGCATCTGTTCTTAGCAAACTCTCACACGCCCTCTGACAAGACAGCTTCCAGCAAAACATGACACGACACAACTGATTTTTAAAGAATCTAGAAACTTCCACTTCATCTTCCTGACTGAGGTAACCCAGAACCAAAAGGATATGCATGGTAGGTACTCACTTATAAATGGATATTAGCCACAAAGTACAGGATACCCATGATACAACACACAGACCCAAAGAAGCTAAATAACGAGGAGGGCCCAAGGGAGGATGCTTGATTCTCACTCAGAAGGGAAATAAAACATACATCAGGAGTGGACGGAGGGATGAAGGTGGTAGGGGGAGGGAATTGGGAGGGATATGGGGGTGAGGGATCAGGTGTAGGGAAAGCTTGGGAGAGGGGGCCATAGGAGTGAGTAACATTTGGTGGTGGGCCAGGTTGAGGAGGGGGGTCATATCTGTGACACGCTGGAAACATGGGATGGGAGAGGCTTCTTTGAGCCTATAAGGGTGATACTAGCTCAGACTCCTAGTACGAGGGAATGTGGAGCCTGAAGCGGTCACCTCCTGTAGCCATGCAGGACTCCCAGTGGAGAGATGAGGTTGCCAATCCAACCACAAAACCTTCAACTGAAAATCTGTCCTTCCTAAAGAGCATGGCAAAGATGGGGCAGAGACTGAGGGAATAGCCAACCAATGACTGGCCCAACATGAGACCCTTCCCATGGGTAAGAACTCCTACTGATACTCTGTTAGGGTTGCAGGCAAGCCTGGCCTAACTGTCCTCCGAGGGACCCACCCAGCAGCTGACGGAAACAGACACAGAGACCTACAGCCAAACATTAAACAGAGCTGAGGGAGTCTTGTGGAAGATTTGGGAGGATTGAGGGGACCAGGATAGAGTAGGGACGCTGCAAAAGTCCAACAGAGTCAACTAACCTGGACCCTTGGGGGTTCTCAGAGACGGAACCACCAATCAAAGAGCATACATACATGGGCTAGACCAGCCACCTCACTCCCACACATATGTAGCATCAGGGCAGCTTGGCCTTCATGTGGCTCTCCCAATGACTGAAGTGGAGGTTATCCTTGACTCTGTTGTCTGCCTGTGGATCTGAACCCCTATCGAGGCTGCCTCACCCAGCTTCCTTGGAAAGGTATGTGCCTACTCCTCCAGTGACTTAACGTGCAAGTAGGGGTTGCTATAGGGGGATGGCTCCCCCTTCTCAAAGAGAGTGGTGCATGGGGAGAGGGGACTGGGAGAAGATGGGGGGGGGGCTGTGATTGTGAAGAAAAGTGAATACACAAATGAATGGAAAAGAAAGAAGCATCCTTGAACTCACGGACAGAAATATTTTAACTTAAAGGCAGAAAATGACAGCAACCTGTGCTACTCAGGTTTATTCTTTACTTGTTTTTGACTTGTCCTAATCTGTACAAATTAGATTTCTGTCTTCTGTGCATGGCCTCTGACATGTAGACAGTCATCACCAGGAACTGAATGACATCATCCAACACAGGACCCTTCAGAGTTTCCCAGAACTTGTCAAACGTGACAAGGATCCTGCCTGAGTCTGTTAAGATCAGCGAGTCCTTCATTCAAACCATCACTCACTCACAGTAACATTAGGATGAAATGAAAAGAGCCTGTGAGGAAAAGGGCAGGACTGCACAGCATAGGAGACTGGGGTCCTCCCTGAGGAAGAGGAAGGAATCCCGCCTGGACAGTTAACTGTCTGGATGGTGGTGATGCCACCTGTGAAGGACAGTGGTAGATTGTCATTTTCCATCTGTAGAGTCAGATGTCCTGAAAATTTTCAGGTAAAGTCAGACAGCCCCATGGGGTCATGACAGAGAACAGTACACAAAGAAGGCTAGCATTCCCTGCTAGTCGAACAAGGCAAAGAGAATGTTTTCCCCACCCAGTGAAATGCAAACAATATCCTAATCTTCAACACAAGTCATCAACGAAAGGATGTTAGTGAAAAATCAGATTTGTAAGGTTTCAGGATTAGGAAGATGTCAATTGGATGGATTTCTGCCAGGTCTCTGGTGCTCAGAACTAAGAGCAACCGAAGGAATTACTACATCCAATATACTACGTTTTAAGAATCGTAAAAACACGGGGCCTCATGTTGCCTAGCTTCACAATGAGTTGGCTATGAAGGAGAGGATGACTTTGAACTCCCAGGATTCCTGACTCCTCCTCCTCAAAACTCAGAGATGACAGAAGTGAGTCACAGAATAGGCTTAAGTTCACTTTTCTGTCAGATCTGTTTAATACAAAATATATATGAATGTTTGGTACCTATAAACTATGAGTACGCTGCTGTAACCTCCCTATAGTGTAAGGAGTGTGTTTTGATGTCCATGCCAGCACCTCATTCCTGACTTCATATACAGCTATATTTTTCCTTCAGATTAGCAACGTTAACTAGGAAACGTCTATTTATTCTAGAAACGGTCAGAAACTCATTGAAAATCAGAGTAGACAGGACAAGGTGGTCTGAAGCCCATGCTCCCTGAGAGTAGACTTGAATGCCATAAGCCAGGTTCCTGCTCTCTAACCCTTGGTTTGACTGAAGAGTGACAATACAAGCAAGATCACCTGAGATGGGAGAGGGGCTGTGGAGGAGACATCCTCAAAAAACAAACACACACACACAAAAAACAGTGGGTCTGACTGTGAATGCAAAACTCTTGAGAACAACCAGAAGAAAAGCACGTGATGAGACAACAATGCACAGATCCTGGCAGATTAGAGAACAATGTACAGAGCCCCGAAGATTAGCAAAGCCATTTCCTCCTTCTCTTTCAGACATTCCAGCCCCACCTACCGAACTTTCCTCACTCCAAGTCATCTCTTACATCTGAAAAGGAGTCCAAATTTTGGACAGAACACATACTCAGAACTGTTGAGGTATTACTGTCTAGTGATTTTAAATCTGTAGTGTAAAATCTTAATTATTTGGATTGTGCAAACGCAGGTTCATACCAATTACAAGATTATTCTGTGGCTAAATAGCCATGTATTGTGATGACTCAGGTCACAAAGTTGTCTATTAGTAATTCTTATTTGAACCGAGGCATCCATGAGTCTAACAATTCATTCCAAAGGAAAAGGAACTAACACCCCACATAACGGTTGCCCTCCCTCACAGGATTCCCGCTCCTTATACACTAGGAACTTTAGGAAGCTGTTTGAGCTCAAACCAGGAGTAGTTTCTAAGACATAAAGTATATAGGGCGCTAGATGTCCACGTGTTCTCTAAGACCTGAGAATCTGACTACAGTCACGTGAGAACAGGTCAGTTAGGGAGAGCACGTTCTCTAAGACCTGAGAATCTGACTACAGTCACGTGAGAACAGGTCAGTTAGGGAGAGCACGTTTCTCCAGCAAAGATGAGTGATCTCCCTTCAGCATCTCAGACACAGGCAGGCAGCGGACCCAGCCTGTCCTGGCCATACTGTTGTTTCCAACCTTCTTCCCCAGCCTAGGTCAGCACAGCACGTCCAGGTCAGCAGCTTCCCTGGTCTCACAACAAGCCCAAATAAGCTCCCTCCACGCCCGACCCCGGGATCCTGCATAGTTCCTCAGACCTGAAAGATGGCGCTGCTCCCTGCACCAACCTCCATGTCAGAGATCCAAACGCAGAGCTCAACAGGACAGTTGCATACATTTGAGGAGGAGTGAATTTTGAAGAATAAGGAAGTTCGACTCAGACGGCCCTTTCTGATGACGTCACGGTGCTCGGGACTACATTTCCCACAAGTCAATTGGAAGGACTTCCAGGACTCCAAGGAAGAGGTTTTGTACGTTGCCTGGATTCCAGCCTAGTGGTGAGAGAGCAGCTGACGTTGGAAAAAAGAAAACAGGCATCAGCATATGGGCAGCCACGTCCTTGGCCACAGCATGCGATGTTAGCCTGTGAGCCGAGCCTTTCACAGTAATGTTTATCACATTTCCTTGTTATCTCTGCTAAAGTATTGTGATTTAAAGCTCATATCTAATTATAGAATTTTACTACCGAATGGAAAATTCGACAAGCAGTACAGTCACCTGGACACTTGATTTACATGTCTGTTTAGAATGAGGTCATGACTGGGCGGTCCTCCTCCTAAATGCTGCAGTGAAGGGCATTGTCAGCAACCATAAGAACAGAATTCCTGAGCATTGCAAGTTTTCCAATACGCGTTTGTGTTGATGTTTTGTCTCTTGCTATGTATTGTAATGCTAAATTCTCTACCTGAAGGTCTACGCCTACCACTGACTTCTCACATTTATAAGATTCTGTTGTGCAAACCTTGTTCCTAGATTTAAAACTATTGGATAAATGAAATAGGCTACAGCCAGTTACTGGAGGGATTAGAGGTAGGTGGGTTTTGAGTTACTTTGGTAGGGGGTGGAGAAGAGAGAGAGGGAAGAGAGACCAGGAAAAGGGGGAAGAATGGGGAAAGAGGACAAAGATGCCATTGGAGGGACATGGCCAGGAAAAACAGCAAGTATTTGAAGTTCACCACCGGGAAGGTAGCCAGGACAGCAGTTAGAAGAGTAAATTAGGGCTCGAACCCCAGTAATTGCCAAAGCCAAGTGAAATAACCCTAGTCTGAGTCTCACACATTTGTAGGCTTTTCAGGGATAAACTCTTTTGAAAGAAAGCATTTAATTGGGGCTGGCTTACATTTTCCGAGGGTCAGTTCATTATCATGGTAGGAAGCATGGTAGGGTGCAGGTAGACATGGTGCCGGCAGAATCCAGAGTTCTACATTTTTCTCTGCAGGCAGCAGAAGCAGACTGTCTTCATACACCAAGGAAGAGGCTCTGGATCACACTGGCCAGACTTGACCAAAAGTTTGAGACATCAAAGCCCCACCTCCTCACTTGCTTCCTGTAGCAAGACTACACCTCAAATAAGGTTGCACCTCCCATCAGTGCCACTTCCCATGGACCAAACATGTTCAAACTACCACTGTCTCCTTGTCATACAATAATCAAACTACTAAAGATCAGAATAAATTCCTCAGTAAATAGACATAGACTAAGTTTTCAATAAAAAGACATAGATTAGCTGAATGGATGCAAGGAAAAAAGACCATCCTGCTACCTATAAAAAAAACATACCTCAGTATCAAATATAGCTGTCACCTCAGTAAAGTTTTATGAAAATATTTTCCAAGCAAATGAACCTCAGCTGGAAGCTGGCGTAGCTATTCTATCGTGTAACAAAATAGAATCCTAACCAAAATTAAGAAAAAAAAAAAAAACAAACAGGGAGGAACACTTCAAAAATCATCAGAGGAAAAATCCACAAGAATGATGTTTCAATTCTTAACATCTATATAAAAAATACAAGGACTTATGACTAAAAGAGAACTATCACCAAGCTTAATCTCACATTGGCCCTAACATATTTATCGTTGGAGAGTTCAGTGCCCCACTCTCACCAATAGACAGGTTATCCAGCCAAAAAAAAAAAAAAAAAAATACCATCACTGACAAACATTAAAACAAATGGGCCTGGAGGATATCTACAGAACCTTTCACCCCAAAACAAAAGAATATACCTTCTTCTCAGCTCTCCCAAGTTGAGTACATACTTGGTCACAAAGTAATTCTTTCCAGGCATAAAGAAATTGAAATAACCCACTGATTCTGTTCAGACCACCATGGATTAGGCCTGAATTTCAAGAACAACAGAAGTGCTAATGTCTAAAGGGAATCTAACCAACTCTCTCCTGAATGGAAATAGACTTTCAAAGAACAGCTAAGGCCAATAATCCTTAATTGTTCCACAACAATAGAAATAGAGGAAACTTCAAAATTCATTTTGTGAAGCTATGCTAACCCTGATACCCAGACCGCACAAAGATTCAATGAAGAAAGAGAATAATAACCCATATAAACATAGATGCAAAAATGCTCAATACAGTTCTTTAAACCAAATCTAGGAACACACCAAAGATTTTTTTTTTCAAGACAGAGTTTCTCTCTGTAGCACTGGCTGTCCTGGAACTCACTCTGTAGACCAGGCTGGGCTGAAACTCAGAAATCCACCTGACTCTGCCTCCCAAGTGCTGGGATTAAAGGCTTGAGCCACCACTGCCCGGCACCAATAGATGTTATAAAACATAACCAAGTAGACTTCCTCTCAGACATGAAGGGATGACTCCACATTAAAAAAAAAAACAAGTCAATGTAATGTACCATATAAAGAAACTTAAAACTACATGCTCATCTCATTAGACGCCAAAAAAGCCTTTGATAAAATTCAACCCACCTTAATGACAAAAGTCTTTGGAAGAGTAGAGACACATTGGACATAGCTAAATATAATACAGGTGATTTACATCAAAACTTTAGTCAATGTCTTAGAGTTTGCATTCCTGCACAAAACATCATGGCTGAGAAGCAAGTTGGGGAGGAAAGGGTGTATTCAACTTACATTTCCACATTGCTGCTCATCACCAAAGGAAGACAGGACTGGAACTCACACAGGGGAGGAACCAGGAGGCAGGAGCTGATGCAAAGGCCATAGAGGAGCGCTGCTTACTAGATTGCTTCTCCTGGCTTGCTCAGGTTGCTTTCTTATAGAACCCAGTACTACCAGCCCAGGGATGGCATCACCCACAATGGGCCCTCCCACCCTTGATCACTAATTGAGAAAATGCCTTACAGCTGGATCTCATGGAGGCATTTCCTCAAAGACTTCTTTCTTTGTGATAACTCCAGCTTGTGTCAGGTTGACACACAAGACCAGCCAGTGTGACCAACATCAAATTGAATGGAGAGAATCTCAAAGCAATTTCAATAAAATCAGGAATGAGGCAAGGTTCTCCACTCCTTCCATATCTATTCAATACACATTTGAAGTTGTAGCTAGGGTAATTAGGAAACTGGATGGAATAAGGGGATCCATAGAAGAAAGGCAGAAGTCAAACTGTCTTTTGCAGAGGGATACAAACTACTAATGTACTGAAAGAAAAATCAGGGCAACAACACCCTTCACAATAGCCAAACATAATATAAAATATCTTGTGTAAATCCTACCACGCAAATTTAAGACTTGTTTGACAAAAATGCCACATCTTTGAAAAAAATAAATCGAAGAAGATATCAGAAAGTGGTATTGTCGTACTCTCTAGGACGATCAAACTTCAGAATAATGACACAGAAACTTATTAATATTTATTTTATCTTAGGGCTTAGCTGGCTAACTCCCAGCTAGCATGTCTGACTTAACCTGCATATTCTAGTCTACGTTTGCCACATGGCTTGTTACTTTTCACTCAGTGCTGGCACCTGTTCCTTCCATCTCAGTGTGATGCTGGAGAAACAACCTGGCAACTGATTCTTCTCACACAGCCTATTTCTGTCCCCAAAGTGCCATCTTTCCTCTCCAACCTCAGCTATTGGCCATCAGTTCTTTATTGAGACAATCTGAAGGCAAGAGATATATATGTATGTTTAGAAAAGACTGAGGTCGGTAATGAGTCATAAAAATAACAACACCAAAGTCCATGCATCAGTCAGCTCTCTCCTGAGTAATACAAAGAAAACCTTTATACAGTATATAAAATTCTATCCCAGCATCTCTTCCTTTTAGTCTAATGAATGGCTTTTTCTCTAAAATCAATAAATTTCTAACATATAGAAGAAATATTTTCTGAACTCTCAGGTAAGAATTACATTCAAAATGTCTAGTCCATTTGTGTTTTGCAACCTTGGAGATAGTACTCCACTATATATACTATCTTGATGAGTCCAAAGTTCTATCCCTGAATCACTCTCTTCTATAATTCTAATTGTCAACCTAAAATATATCCTTTTAAATCTTAAGACATTTTCTTCAGTCCTAAATAGCTTAGTTATATGTGATATTATAGCTATCCAGTCTTCACCCTCATCAGAGACCTGACAAGGATAAATATTACCTAAGAATACAGAAAATACAGAGGAAGCAGCTTCCAATACTATAGAAATGACAGACTGCTAGCTGCCTGGGCAGTCGCCCAACATTTGTCTGCAACATTAGGGCATCCATCTTCATCCTAGAAGCCTAGAACACCTGACAGGATTCATGGGAAGCAGAGATATAGAAGGATAGTCATACTTTGTCCCTGCAAAGTTAGTCAATCAACTTCCCAGTGTCCTATTTGGCCAAACATTGGACAGCATGCTATGAGGAGTCTCGGCAAGCGAGTTTTTTGACCAGTGGCTAGGTTTGCCATATTTGAAGAAGACTGTAGATGGAGGTTCTGAGTAGGCAGATGTTGCCTGTTTACAGCTATCTATCTGTTAAAATTTGAAAACAACTACAGGTAGGGAAACAAAGCTTATTTTTATAATTAATTAAACTAGAACCTAACAAGACTACAGGTTTGATTGAATGACTACTAACTTGCATTTTATAATTATCTTAAACAGTTTGAAATAGTAACTTTCAAGGCCTGGAACTTTAGGTTACATTTTTAAGGGAACTGCTTATGTATGATGATACCTAAAACATGGTTGAAACATAATATAGTATATTTTAATGTAAATAACCTTATATTTGTATGAATATATCAATTGTACACCTACGTTATTTATTTAGCCTGTTGATGCTCTTTAGTGTAAACAGATTCAACAATCTACCCTTTCATCCTCTTGTTTATATATACCCCCCTTTTTCTTTTCATTCCCTCTCTACCATTTTGGCCCTAGCACAAGACTGAAGAGAAAGGAGAGAAGAGAGAAAAGAGATCTTTCCATCTTCTGAGATCTTCTTCAATTTCTTTCTTCAGAAACTTGAAGTTCTTGTCATACAGATCTTTCACTTGCTTGGTTAGATTCACACCAAGGTATTTTATATTATTTGCAACTATTGTGAAGGGTGTCATTTCCCTAATTTCTTTCTCAGCCTGTTTATCCTTTGAGTAGAGGAAGGCTACTGATTTGTTTGAGTTAATTTTATATCCAGCCACTTTGCTGAAGTTGTTTATCAGGTTTAGGAGTTCTCTGGTGGAATTTTTTGGGTCACTTTAGTATACTATCATATTATCTGCAAATAGTGAAATTTTGACTTCTTCCTTTCCTATTTGTAACCCTTTGACTTCCTTTTGTTGTCTAATTGCTCTGGCTAGGACTTCCAGTACTATATTGACTAGGTAGGGAGAGAGTGGGCAGCCTTGCCTAGTCCCTGATTTTAGTGGGATTGCTTCAAGCTTCTCTCCATTTAGTTTGATGTTGGCTACTGGTTTGCTGTATATTGCTCTTACTATGTTTAGGTATGGGCCTTGAATTCCTGATCTTTCCAAGACTTTTACCATAAAGGGATGTTGAATTTTGTGAAATGCCTTCTCAGCATCTAGTGAGATGATCATGTGGTTTTTTCTTTGCGTTTGTTTATATAGTGGATTACATTAATGGATTTCCATATATTGAACCAACCCTGCATTCCTGGGATAAAGCCTACTTGATCATGATGGACGATTGTTTTGATGTGTTCTTGGATTCAGTTTGTGAGAATTTTATTGAGTATTTTTGCGTCGATACTCATAAAGGAAATTGGTCTGAAGTTCTCTTTCTTTGTTCAGTCTTTGTGTGGTTTAGGTATGAGTGTGAATATTGTCAAGGCCATCTTTCTCCTCTTCCATTGTGCAATATACAAAGCTTACAAGCAGCACATAACTCCGGAAAGGCATTCATATGGAACATGTAGCATGCACCGATAAGTTAAGGAAGATCAATAAAGACAACTGCCTTTCTTTAGAGGTTAGTTTGATCAGATAACCTACAATAGAAATTTCGATTCATGCCATCTTAAAGGATGGTAGGTAATAATAAGCCATGAGAATTTTGTACCCAATGAGTCCTATTGGCTGTATATAGATAATTAAGTCTCAGCCAGTCCCAGAGCTGTCTCAGTGCATGGAGACATATACATCAAAACCTATACATCACCTATCTTGTTGATCTTGTCAATCTCCTTCTTGTCTGTAGCCAAGGTCTTCAGGAGGTCTCCCTTTATCTTGTCTGATTTTTATCACCTTGGAGAGAATTTTTCTTTTCCTGTGGAAGAATAGGCATAACCTTTCCCCCTGCATAATACACTTCCTGTTTTCTGTTCTGATATTATAACATCCTTAAAATAAACAAATTTAGTTCAGCAGTTTTTCCCTAATCCAACGTCCTTCAGCAGCCGTAGTTTTTTGCTCATTGGCATTTTAAAAATTAAAGTTAATAAAGCACTACATAATCTATCTCTTGGGGGGGGTTGTTGCTCACTTTTGCCTATTAAGCTCAGCTCTAGCACGTACCTTTAGTCCAAGAGCTAAATGAAGTCAACCCTAAGATAAGAAAGAGGCAGAACAAGCAACCAGCTGACAGAAAGGGAACATAAGTAAACAGAAAGAGGACCATTGAGGGGAAGGATATTTAAGACAGCATGGAGGAGGAGAAAAAACTTTCTCTTTCTGGGACATTGGTGAAGTACAAAGGTCAGCTGGCTGTTTTCGCTGCCTCTTTGAGCTAGCAGTCTTTTGCCACAGCATATGACTCCTGAGTCTTCGTTATTAAAATTGAACTGATGATATATTTTTTTAAAGATTTATTTACTTCATGTATGTGGGTACACTGTCACTGTCTTCAGACACACCAGAAGGGGACATTGGATACCCGTTGTTGATGGTTGTGAGCCACCATCTGGTTCCTGGGAATTGAACTCAGGACCTCTAGGAAGAGCAGTCAGTGCTCTTAACCACTGAGCCATTTCTCCAGCCCGATATTTTTGGTTTTTAAGACATTTTAGTGCTTCAATGTGCGGCAAGACCCCACCTACAGATGCAGCAATCACTCCAGCTGCAGACAAACTGAGGAGCCAACAGATTTGGTAAATCATCTGGGAAGTGCTCAAAGAGAGAGTTAAGGATGGGAAGTACCATAGTAGAACACTTTAGGAGCCTGCACAGTGCTAGTTTAGATCACGTGAGAAGAGAGGCTACAAACAAAGAGCTAATTGACTCTAATTAATCTTAGCTAATTACCTGAGATTGGCTCAATATAGATTATAATTATTATCATTTTGGTATTTCATACTGTACTCTTATTAGCTAAAGTGGGTTTCTATACCAGCTCAAAAATAACCCTATAAAGATGTAGAAAAAAAGATACAGGGGGCTGGATAGAGCACTGACTGTTCTTCCAGAGGTTCTGAGTTCAATTCCCAGCAACCACATGGTGGCTCACAACCATCTGTAATGAGATCTGATGCCCTCTTCTGGTGTGTCTGAAGACAGAGACAGTGTACTCATATACATTAAATAAATAAATAAATCTTTAAAAAAAAAGAAAAAAAGATACAAAAAGTGTATTGATAAGAGACAAGCCTTAGAAGAAAAATAGAGAGTCTTAATAAATGAAATTGAGCAAAATACTCAGACTCAGACAGAGGAATTTAAGCAAGCCTTAGAAAGACTTAATAACAAAATACTCAGACACAGACAGGAATTTACACAAAATTTAGAAAGACATATAAATAAGAATAAGAAAAATATTCAGGCAGTGACAGAGGAATTTAGACAAGAGCCTACCATGCCACCAGGTAATGAAACTGAAAGGGGGTAGCCCAAGGTTGCTAGAAAAACAACTTCAGTTGGCAATCATGTTTAGTGAATCAATTTTCAGATATGAACAAGTTTTCTGACTCAGAACTGCTTGAATGAAGAGTTGGCCAAGTTCCCCCAAGGAAGGACCTTTATTAGACACCTAAAAGTTTTGCTGTTAGCCTTTTGTCCAGTTCTCCCTCAGAGGGGCCTATGTGCTTTAAGAAGGATAACTGTACACTGGGAAAAGACAATAAGCAGATTTTCCAGGACCTATTGGATACCATTTCTGAATTGATGCTGATTCTGGGAGATTCCATGAAACCTTGTGGCCCATGAGATAAAGTGGGAGCTTTTAGAGGCCAGGTAATAAGTAGAGCTTTGGCTGAAGTCTGACTCACAGTAGGTCCCGTGGCCCCCTGAACTCATTCTGTAATTATTTCCCCAGTTCCAGATTGAATAACTGGGATAGATATACATAGAAGCTGGACAGTGTCTCAGATTTATTCCCCGTCATGTGGAGTGAGGACTATTAAAATTGGAGAGGCTAAATGGAAGCGTTTAGAGTTGTCTTTGCCAAAGAAAATAGTGAATCAAAAACAATATTGTATCCCTAGATGAATTGCATAAATCAGTGCCACCATCAAGGATCTGAAGGAAGCTGGAGCGGCAGTTCTCATAACATCTCCCTTCAACTCTCCTGTCTGGCCAATGCAGAAGACAGATGGATCACGAAGAATGACAGTTGGCTATTGAATATAAAATCAGGTAGTAACTCCTGTTGCAGCGCCTGTACCAGAAGCAGTGATGTCCTTAACTGAGCAAGTTAACACATTATCTCCTGCTACATGGTATGCAGCTATTGATGTAGCGGATGAATTCCCTTTTCTTAGTATTTGTCCATAAGGAACCCCAGAAGCAATTTGCTTTCAGTTGGCAAGGCCAGAAATACACCTTTATAGATTTGCCTCAAAGATGAATTAACTCTCCAGCTCTGTGTCATAACCAAGTGAACAGGAGGTAGCAACTACTTTGGACTCATTGGCAACACATAGGCATATCAGTGGATGGGAAATACATTCAACCAAAATTCAAGGACTGTTTATCCCAGGGAAATTCCAAGGAGTCTAGTGGGGCTTGTAGAGATATTTCTTCTAATGTGAAGAATAAGTAATTGCACCTGGCCTCTCCCACCACTGAAAACAAACACAGTGCTTAGTGCATCCATTTGGATTCTGGAGACAGCACATTCCTCACTTGCGTAGGTTACTTAGGACCATATACCAGGTGACTTGGAAAGCTGCTAGCTCTGTGTGGGGCCTGGAACCAAGGAAAGCTTTTCAACCAGTCCAGGCTTCTATGTAGGCCCACTAGCACTTAGACCATATGATCCAGCAAACCCAATGATACCTGAGGTGTCAGTGGCAGATAGAGATGCTGTTTGGAGCCTTTGGCAGGCCACTATAGGTGAATCACAGAAAAGATTCATGGGCTTTTGGAGCAAGGATCTACCATCATTTACATATAACTATTCTCCCTTTGAAAGACAGCTCTTGACAGCTATTGGACCTTAGTGAAACTCCACATTTGACTTTAGGACACCAAGTTTCCACGTGACCTGAACTGCCTCTCATGAGCTGGCTGTTATCAGAGCCACCAAGTCATAAAGTAGGGCATGCACAGCAACAATATATTATCAAATGCAAGTAGTATATGTATATGTGTGATTGGGCCCAAGAAGGTCCAAAAAGCACCAGGAAGTTACATAAAGAAGTTGCCTAAATTGTTTCTCCTTCTGTTAAATTTTGTCTGTGGCCAAACATACACCTATAGGCTCATGGAGTGTTCTGCAAGATTGGTTGACTGAAGAAGAGAAGACTATGGCCACATTTTGGAGGCACCACCCAGAAGTGGACAGTTGCAGCATTACAACTCCTTTCTGGCACAACCCTGAAAAATACTGGAGAAGGGACATACTCACAGTGGATGGAAGTTTGGGTTTTTGTTTTGTTTTTGGAGGAAGAAATGAGCAGAAATGTGTGGTTGTTTTACTGACTCGTGGAATATAGCTAATGAATTGACTGAATAATTGGGGACCTGGAAAGATCACATTTGGAAAGTTAGTGAAAGATGTCTGGGGAAGTATTTGTGGATAGATCTCTCCAAGTGGGCAAAAGATGGGAAGATATTTGTGTCATATGTAAATGCTCGTCAAAAGGTAATTTCTGCAAAGGAGAAGTTCAATAATTAAATGGATAAGAAGATCCATTTTTTGGACAGTCAGCCTCTGTCCCCCATCCCTGTCATTGCCTGATGGGCACATGAACAAAGTGGCCATCTTGGCAGGATGGGGTTATGCTTGGGCTCAAAAACATGTATATTCACTCACCAAGGCTGACCTGGCTACAGCTCCTGCTGGATGCCACATCTACCAACACCAGAGAGCAACACTGAGTCCCAGATGTAGCACCATTCACCGAGGTGATCAGCCAGCAATTCGTTGGACAGCTTCCTCCATGGGGAAAAAAAAGCCCATTTTGTTCTTACTGGAATAGCTACTTATTCTGGTTATAGATTTGCCTTTCCTATACATGATGCTTCTACCCAAACCACGATTCATGAACTTACAAAGTTACATATCCATTGTCATGGTATTCTGCACAGTATGTTTTCTGACAAGAAACTCATCTCACAGCCAAAGAAGTGCCATAGTGGGCCCATGATCCTGGAATCCACTGATCTTACCTTGTACCCCACCATCCTGAAGTAAGATGACCTGACAGAAAGATAGAATGGCCTTCTCAACAGAGACTCTAACATCCAGAAGATCCTGGACAGATGTCTTACAGACCCTAAGAGACCACAGAAGCCAGACCAGACTAGTGTACCCAGCAAACTCTCAATCACCATAGATGGGAAAACCAAGATATTCCATGACAAAGCCAAATTTAATAATATCTTTTCACTACTCCAGCTCTACAAAGAATAATAGAATGAAAACTCCAACACAAGAAGGATAACTACACACAAAAAACCACGAAATTAATAATCTCACAACAACCCCAAAAGCAGAGAAGCACACAAACAGAGAGAACCACTTTCATCAACAACATAACAGAAAATAACAACCACTGGTCAATGTCTCTTAACATCAATGAACTCAATTCCACAATAAAATGAAGCGGGCTAAAAGATGGATAGATAAACAGGACTCATCATTCTCCTGCATACAAGTAATACACTTTAGCATCAAGGATAGACACTACCTCAGAGTACAGGGATAGGAAAAATTTTTCCTTCCTAGTAAACAGTCCCACGAAACAAGCTGGAGTAGCAATTCTAATGTCCAATAAAATAGACTTTGAAAAAAAAAGTAATCAAGAGAGATGGGAAGGACACTTTATACTCATCAAAGGAAAAATACACCAAGGGAAAGTCTCAATTCTGAACATCAATGCCACAAATGCAAGGGCACCACATTTGTAAAAGAAACTTTACTAAAGCTCAAAACACACTGACCCCAAACAACAATCATGGGAGACTTCAGTGCCTCACTCTCATCAATAGATAGGTCATCAAAACAGAAGCTAAACAGAGATACAATTAAACTAACAAAAGTTATGAACCAAATGTATTTAACAGATAATTATAGAACATTTCACCGCAAAACAAAAGAATACACCTCCTTCTCAGAACCTTCTCCAAAACTGAATATATATTTGGACACAGAAAAAGCCTCAACAGATACAAGAAGATTGAAATAACCCCTTGCATTCTATCAAATTACCACAGACTAAGGCTGTGGACTTCAACAACAACAACAACAACAACAACAACAACAACAACAACAGAAACAACAGAAAGCACACATACAGGGAAGTATGTCAGGGAAGAAATACATAAAAAATTTAAAGATTTTCTAGGATTCAATGAAAATGAAGACATAGGACACCTATACTCATGGGACAGAGTGTTAATTTGGGAAAGCAGTATTAGTAGGAAAATTCATAGCACTAAGTCCCTTCATAAAGAAATTGGTGAGATCCTATATTAGCAACATAACAGTATACCTGAAAGCTCTAGAACAAAAAGAAGCAAACATACCCAAGAGGAGTAGATGGCAGAAAATAGGCAAACTCCGGGCCTAAATCAACCAATTACAAACAAAGAAAATGATACAAGAAATCAACAAAACCAGGAACTGGTTCTTTGAGAAAATCAACACGATAGACAAATGCTTTGTCAAACTAATTAAAAGACACACAGACATTATCCAAATTAATAGAATCAGAAGTGAAAAGGAAGACATGAAATTGAGGAAATTCAGTAAGCCATCAGATCTTACTACAAATGCCTATACACAACAAAACTGGAAAATATAGACAAAATGGATAATTTTTTAGACAGATATCTACCACATACCAAAGTTAAATCAAGATCAGGTAAACTATCTAAACAGTCCCATAACCTGTTAGAAATAGAAGCAGTCATTTAAAAACCTCACACACAAACACAAAAAGCCAAGGGCCAGGTGGTTTTAGTGCAGAATTCTACCAGTCTGTCAAAGAAGAGATAATAATACAAAATATTCCTCAAACTATTCTAGAACACAGAAACAGAAGGAACACTCCTAAATCATTCTATGAGGCCACAGTAACCCTGACTCAACAAGGAAAGAGAACTAAAGACCAATTGTATTTATGATCATTGATGCAAAAACACTCAACAAAATCCTCACAGACTGAATCCAAGAATACAACAGAAACTTTCACCATGATCAAATAAGCTTTATCCCAGGGACATAGGGATAGTTCAGTATATGATAATCCATCAATATAATCCACAAATCCAAAGAATTTCAATATAAACAAACCCAAGGGGGAGGTAAAAAATCACGTGATCATTTCATTAGATGTTGAAAAAGCCTTTGATAAAATCCAACAACGCTTCATGTTAAAAGTCTTGGAGAGAGCAAGGATTTGAGGCACATAACCTAAATGTAATAAAGCAACATACAGCAAACCACTACCCAACATCAAATTAAATGGAAAAAAAACTTGAAGAAATCCCATTAAAATCAGGCTCAAGACAAGACTGAACACCCTTTCAATATCTATTAAATATAGTCCTTGAAGTTCTAGTTAGAGCCAAAAGACAACAAAAGGAGATCAAAGGGATACAAATTGGAAAGGAAGAAGTCAAGGTATCATTATTTGCAGATGATATGATAGTATACATAAGCAACCCCCAAAATTCTACCAGAGAAGTCCTAGAGCTGAGAAACAACTCCAGCAAGGTGGCTGTATATAAAATTAACTCAAAGAAATCAGTAGTCTTTCTTTATGTGCATGATAAATAGGCTGAGAGAGAAATTAGGGATACAACATCCTTCACAATACCTACAAATAATATAAAACATCTTGATATAAATCTAATCAAGCAAGTGAAAGTTCTGCGTGACAAGAACTTCAAGTCCCTGAATAGGGAAATTGAAGAAGATGTCAGAAGATGTAAAGATCTCCCATGCTCATGGATAGCAAGGATTAACAAGGTGAAAATGGCCATCTTACCAAAAGCAATCTACAGATTCAAAGCAATCCCCATCAAAATTCCAACACATCTTTTTATAGACCTTGAAAGAGCAATTTTCAATTCCATATGGAAAAACAAAAACCAAGGACAACCAAAACAATCCTGAACAATAAAATAACTTCAGAAAGAATCACAATCCCTGACCTCAAGCTGTACTACAGAAAAAATGTGATTAAAAAGTGTGTGGTTTTTGTACAGAGACAGATCAATGAATGCAATAGAATCAAAAACTCAGAAATGAACCCACACACATATAGAGAATTGATTTTTGACAAAGAAGCCAAAAGCAGACAATAAAAAAGAAAGCATCTTCAATAAATGGTGCTAGTTTAGCTGGTGGTCTGAATGTAGAAGAATGAAAGTAGATCCATATTTATGACCCTGCACAAAGCTCAAGTCCATGTGGATCAAGGACCTCAACATAAAATCAGATACACTGAATCTAGTAGAAGAGAAAGTGGGAAAGAGCCTCAAACTCACTGGTACAGGGGAAATTTCCTGAATAGAACGCTAATGGCTCAGGCTCTAAGATCAACAATTGACAAATGGGACCTCAGGAAACTGAAAAGCTTTCTGTAAGGTAAAGGACAGTGTCACTAGGAGAAATCAGAAAACTACAGATTGGGAAAAAACTTCATTAATCCTATGTTCAATATTCAAAATACATAAAGAACTCAAGAAGATAACCTCCAAAACAACAAATAACTCAAAAAATGGGGCCCAGGAGCTCTATTACAGGACAGGCTAGTTACCTCTTTGTGAATCAGAGAGAAAAGAGTCACTCCTACAGAAAACATACACACTAGATGAAAGAGAAAACAGCTACATCACAACATTTAGATGGATGGATGAGGCAGAGCTCCTACCCTCAAGCTACTAACTTTTACTTTTCTTTGGCCATTTTATACTTTCTTAGACAAAAGTTCTTTAGATAATTACCTTGTAAATTAAATGTTATACAAAATGGGAGTTACAGAACACTATCAATAACAAGTTTAAAGCAACACTTCATTCTATATGCTCATTATAAGCTCAAAGCAACAGTTTCCTATGGCCTTGCCTTTTGATAGAGCACACTGAGGACTGCTGTCATATGCAGGTGAGGGCAGGTGAAATATCAGGCTAGAGTCTGGGACTGGATAATGAAATAGGAAGCTGAGGCTAAGAATTTCAAAGAGAGAGAGGACAGGGGACAGGCAGGAGAAAGACAGAGAAGAGGAAGGACAGAGAAGATGGAGGAAGAGGACGAACCAGATCCATGTGGCTTGAAATAGCCACAGGTAGCTATGAATATCATAGAAGACCATAGAATAAAATAGGGCAATTCATCCAGTCTAGGTGGGCAGCTTCTATCAATATCAATTGGCTCTGAATTCACTGTGTAGGCATTTGATGGGTTGAGAATTTACTGTTATAAATCTGACTGATAATTTACAAGCCTCTAGAGTTTTGATTTACTGGGTTATGGGATTTGTGACAGCTAGCCACAGGGGGCAGATGACTGGGAATGTGAGAAGGTTTGGGGGCAAGCCCATGGGGATAACCATGGGCATGGGGAGTTCATCGAAGTTGGAGAGTAGCCAGCAATAGCACCGTTTGATTTTTAATTAGTACATGCAACAGCACACCTGTGGTTTTATTCTTGCACTTGAATGATTTTTCTTGAGCAAAAATTTATCCAAGCAATTTTCTCTTTTTAGTGTAACTATGAAAGTTCGTTTGATTCTTAATTATGCATCATTTACTTACTATTATGAGGAGTGGGTATATTCTATTCTTGAGTCTAACTTTATCTTTCTAGCAAAACAACTAAAATCTGATGCATGAAGTATTAGAAAAATACTCTCTCCTCCTCTTCTTCTCTCTTCTCCTTTCTCTGGTCCTCCTCTCTCTCCCTTTCCCCCAAACTTTTCTGGTCCACCTCCCCTTCTACTGCCCAACCACTGGCTCTAGGCTTTATTTTACAAATTAAGGTGGACAGAAGGTTCACAAGAAGTCACCTGTATACTGATTCACTCCTCCTCTGCAGCCCAAACTGGGAAAGTGGAATTAGCATCAAAATACAAGACCAGAGCTATCCACAACAAAAACCATCTCTTAAAACTTTCTTCCTATGATTATTTGAATCAAATCAGAAATTATATAAAATCATTAATTTAACTAAACAGGATTAGTTTGTGAAAGTTTGCCTTTAGTTGATCTGTAGAAAATCTGCTCAGTAGGGTAGGCTAACGTCCAGGGATCATTATATTAATTTAATAATGAGAGGAAAGGCATATCAGCTGCAGGAAGCAATCCTGAGATGAAGCCTCGTTGGGACCTTTCTGATAGAGCTCACCCATCACAGACCATGCAAAAACTGTGGGCCACCTTCAGGAAAGTCACCTGCTAGCCTTTAGCCTATCCTAGATGGCTCCTGACACTGAGACTGTCAGATGGTCTTGAGGAACATCAGAAATCTGCCGAATATGGACAATGAGAAATGTCAGTTTAGCAGTATGGCAGCACCCCCATACTATTTCAAAGAAGATGATGAGCATTGAAAAACATCCTAATGGGATTTGCTGCAAATGTGACAAGCTGTCACTGGGCAAGAAGCTGCCATTGCCTCATTTAATAACCGTGTTCCTTCCAAGCTGTGCACAAGCAGGTCACAAACAAAGTCAAATGCCCAACAACCAGGACAGGTAGAGAAGTCATTCTTATTTGTTATTTCACAGAAAAAAATTGTCACATACTGTGGGCCAATAGATTGAAGATATAAATGTGCCAACATTGTAGAGGAATCTTGGGTAGGTATCAGGTGACCAGCAGTTCCTAAACTTTCTATAGTTTTGGAAGCTGCTTGCAGTACACTTCCTGCTTATTCAGGAAATATTTTTCCTTGTCGGGTCTCTGATGTGGCAGAAGACTAGATAGTTGTAGTCTCACAGTTAAGGTTAACTTGTTTAGAATTTAAGAAAATAGTTTAAGATGTAAAAATATGGTTTTAGGTTGATAAATCCACGTTATGATAGAAAGTGATTTAAGTACAGTGTATTTATCCTAAAGCAAGTTAAAAAGGAAAAAAAAACGAGTTCGTCTGGTGGCGGCTAGGCAGTGCAGCTCCGTGACAGATCCGGCGTCGCACGCGTCTCCCACCCCGCGCCGCCACGATGCCCAAGAGGAAGGTTAATGCAGATGGAGCTGCGAAAGCGGAGCCCAAGCGCCGCTCCGCGAGGCTGTCGGCCAAGCCTGCCCCTGCCAAGGTGGACGCGAAGCCAAAAAAGGCCGCGGGAAAGGATAAAGCAGCAGACAAAAAAGTGCAGATAAAAGGGAAGAGGGGAGCGAAGGGCAAACAGGCTGAAGTGGCTGACCAGCAAGCTACAGATCTGCCTGCAGAAAATGGAGAGACGGAAAACCAGAGCCAAGCCTCTGAAGAAGAGAAAGAAGCCAAGTCCGACTAAGCATCCATCGTGCCTGTCAGTGGTCTCTGCCTCCCTTCTTGTACAATCCAGAGGAATATTTTTATCAACTATTTTGTAAATGCGAGTTTTTTAGTAGCTCTAGAAACATTTTTAAAAGGTGAGGGGATCCCACCTCATCCCATTTTTTAAGTGTAAATGGTTTTTTTAAGAGGTTAAATCATTTGCTGGTTGTTTATTTTTTGGTACAACCAGAAAATAGCAGGATACTGAATCAGGAGAGGCTGTGACTGTCTCGGGGGGGTCACCATAACATTCCGTAGAGGGGGCTAGTTTTATATTCTTCAATACAAAGCATACTAAATGGCAATTTGGAGTCTCAGTCGTGCATTTGTGTCTGGAATATTTTCAGTTATATCTGGTCCCGTGTTTCTAGTAGAACCGTTTTGTAAGAAAGCCAGTCTTTGGTCCTTGCCCTGTCAGAACTGTGATGTCTGTGGTCACGGCAGTCCATTTTCCTAACAGTTATGATAATACGCTGTGAAAGATGAAAATTTTGAGTGTGTTCTGTGTGTGGCATAAAATTGTGAATTGGTGGAACTGAGGATTCTGAGCATTTGGTTGTTATGAGAGGTCTTGGGGAAACTTGCCAAGTTTGAGGCTAGAACATCACTGGAATAAGTTCAAAGAAAAACAGTGTGTAGCTCTTCATTTGCATACATAAACACAATGTGACTCTTCAGAGTTTGGGTACGTGAACACAATATATGGCTTTTTGGGGGTACGTGTGATAAGAATTGGAATGTGTGTACTCTGCTCCAATAAAATCTGTTGTGAAAGAGTAAAAAAAAAAAAAAAGGAAAAAAAAACTTGAGTGTGTGTGTGTGTGTGTTGTCCAAGGATTCAGGGAAGCCAGGCTGATAGCACTGTTAACTCCCTGAGTAAATTCGGGTAGAGCATAAAACTACAGGCAACAGTACAGAACTTTGGATTCAAGAAGATAGAATATACAGAACACTTTCTCCAAGATAACCAAATAGAAATGGACTGGACAGTGTGAATGTAATTCTTACCATATAATATGTTGTTTATTTATGTTAGCAGAAGAGTCCTTTATTTAAACAAAAAGCGGGAAAGTTGCAGAATATTTGATCACATTTTGAGCTCCAAGATGGTGAGCTGGAAAAAACTTGTTGTATGACTCAGCCCTAGCACACACTTTTAACCCAAGAGCCAAATAAATTCAACCCTAGGTAAAGAGGCAGAGCAAGCAATGAGCTGACGGAGAGTTAACATAAGTAAACAGAAAGGAAGGATGTTGAAGCGAAGTGTATTTAAGATAGCATGGAGAGACAAAAAGCTTTTTCCATCTGTGATGCCAGTGGAGTAGGAGGGTCAGTTGGGTTCGTTCTCTGCCTGTCTGAACTAGCAGGCTGCCACCAAGGTGTCTGGTGCCTGAGTATTAATTCGTAAAACTGACTGCTGAGATTTTTGTTTTTAAAACAACAGTCTGTTTTCACTACTGGGTATAGCTTGAGTATAGAACTCAATGCTCAGGTCCCCCCACCCAGTAACAAACATCCTGCAAGAAAGCCACATCTACTCTAAAAGGCCACACTTCCTAATAGCGCCACTCTTTATGGGACAAGCATTTGAATACATGAGTCTATAGGGGCTGTTCCTATTTGAACCATCACAGCTATCCCAATTGTCTAGGCTAATCATCATTAGAGTGGCATCTTCTGAACGATGGTTGGGAATGGAGACACCAACCCACAGTCGGACATTAGTCAGAGAGCCATGGTTGGGAGTCTCCATCAGGTCTTCTTCTTGATGATTGGGGAATCGTGTCAAAGGGCAGCATAAGGAATTCTGGGAACCAGAGGGCTTGAGGACATTGTAAGACCCTGTGGAATCATTTAAGCAGGGCTCATGGTGGCTCAAAGAGACTAAAGTGGGAATCGTGGAGCCAGCATGGGTCTGTGCTAGGTTCGTATGGTTGTTGGCTTTGCGTTTGTGGGGCTTCTGACAGTCTGAGTGGAGGTGTCTCTCATCTCCTTCCAGCTTGTGGTACCAATTTGTCCTAGCCCACCCTAGATTTAAGGATGTGTACCTGAATCTTGTGAAGTATTAAATAGAAGTCCTGAAAGGCCTGTTCTTTTCTGAGGAGATACTGGGGGACAGATGGGTCTCAGGGAGATGGGAGGTAGGGGGAAGTAGGAAGAGTAGCTGTGGTTGGGATGAGAGAAGAAATATTTTAAAAATCCAAAATTGCAACAAACCAACAAATAAAATTGCAAAACCCAACAACTGCAGAATAATCTTCCTAATGAACATAAAAAATTTCAAAAACTTCAACTGAATTCCTTCTTAGATCATACTTTATAACTGACCTGTTTTCATGTCTATGACAAAAGGTTTGCTCTACTTGTACAAATCTTGTGTGTAATAAGCCACACTGAGAGAGAAAAACAGAATGCACACAATTCTTTACAATAGCTGCAGACAAGGCAGTTGTGAAACTTCACAATACCTGTAGAGTAAATTACAAGGAATGTAGGAATGGATGGAGAATCTTTTTCCAGGGTAAGGGCTGTGTATGACAAACCCACAGTCAATCCTCAGTAAAAGAAGGAGAAACTGAAAACAAGTCCTGTAAAATTTGGCATGAGGTAAGGATTCCTTATCTACACTGTAATGCAAGAATTGACTCAAGTAATCATTAAATAAATAAATAAATAAATAAATGATTAAAAAGACTACTTCTAATGTAATAAATGAAACAAACAAAAAAAAAGAAATAAGAGAATGGAAACTAGCAAAAGGGTAAAAATGGGGAAGGAGGAAGTTAGACTATTCCTCTTTGAAGATGACCTAACCCTATACTTAAATGGTTCAACAGCACACATAAAGATCTCATTTAATTTCAGTAAAATGGCAGTTTAAGCCTATAGAAATCGTTAGCCTTTTTTTTTTTTTTTTTTTTTTAGTTTGGTTTTTCGAGACAGGGTTTCTCTGTGTAGCCTTGGCTGTCCTGGAACTCACTCTGTAGACCAGGCTAGCCTCGAACTCTCGAACTCAGAAATCCGCCTGCCTCTGCCTCCCAAGTGCTGGGATTAAAGGCGTGCGCCACCATCGCCCGGCATCGTTAGCCTTAATATTACAGAAACAACTGACATGCTGAGAATGTAATTAGAGAAAAAAAGTCATCAGGACTATTTATTATAGTTTCCAGAAACAAAAAATACAGGAGCAACATTACCAGAGGAGGTAAAAGACCTGTACATATAAAAAAAAATTTTTTTAAACTTACCCAAAGAAGACATTGTAGGACATAAGTATATTACATGTTCCTGGATTTGCAAACATCACATTGTAAAAATGGCTACATTAATACTCACATGAATTAACCATGTAGGCCATTCTACTTTAAGGTTAAAAACCTAAGCTAAATCAGTAAGTGAAGGGATGTGAGATTTTTGACCAAGACATCAAAACCATATTCTGATACCAACAGCTTTTACAATAAACACTGCTCAAAAACTGGATGTCCAGTTATGAAAAAAAATGAAATGTTGCTCATCCTACAGAAAAATTAATTCAAAATCAAAGTCATTTATTTAACACTGAAAATGTAAAAAAACAAAAACCAAAAAACAAAAACCAAAAACCAAAAAACAAAAAAACTAATCCCCAAAACAAATGTACAGAGAAAACACACATGGTATCTACATTTTAGAAAAGCATTCATAATTCAAAAGGTTAAACTGATACTACATACGTGCTTGTTCATGTAGACGTGTATGTAGGAACGTAGGTGAAGAGGGGAAGGAACACTTTTCAGAGAATGGGGTAAATGGAGGACAATAATGGGAAAAGGGAGAAAGTACTTGATTCATAGGTATTAAATGTCACACTGAATATTGCATTTGGCATGAAGATTTAGTAAGTGTTCTCATGGCCATGATAAAATATGCACACAAGAGCAAGTCAAAGGTTTAATTTGCCTCATAGTTGATTGTCTACCATGGTCTCCTACTCAGCGTTCTATGCTATGAAGAGACACCGGACCAGGATAACTCTTATAAGGAAAGCATTTATTAAGGCTTCTTGACAGTTTTAGAAGTCTCGTACATTATCATTGTTGCATGGAGCATGCTAGGGAACATGGTGGAATGGAGACAGATACGATGCTTGAGAAGCAGCTGAGAATTCTACATTTTGATCCATAGTCAGTATGAGGACAGAGACACTGGGTCTGAGCTTTGGAAACCTCAAATACAACCCCCAGTGACAGACTTACTCCAACCATGCCATTCTTCTTAATTCTTTTAAAGAGGTGCTACTGCCTGACGACTAAGATTCAAATCTATGGACCCTGAGGGCAATTCTTACTCCAACCACAATGCATGATGGGAAAGTTATGACAACAGGAACTTAAAGAAGCTCATCATGTTCCACCCAGAGTCAGGAAGCAGGAGATAGATGAAGAGGTGTTCTCAGGATAGTTCCTTATACTGCAGCATTTCCAAAACACACTTCAAACCGCAATCACCTGATCTTCTGACATCAACTAAACTAATCAAGAAATAGCAAATCAACAATCAGAGGCTTGCTTCTCACATGATGCTAGAACTCATGAAGTTAACAACTGCAATACAAGCATTACTTCTTGACCCCAGTCTGAATAAAACACATACATAATTCAAAGCGTAATTTAGGTTTATTTTGTCTGGGCACATGTATGTATGCATATGTGGCAGCCCATGCATGGAGATTGGAGGACAATGTTCAGAGGTAATTCCTTCTTTGTATTTTGTGTATACTTGGAATACTAACATGGCTATGGGTCTTGTTGGCAATTCAGGTTTTTCCCAATGCCATCATGTTAGCTTTAGTCACAGTTTTATTCTTAACATTTCTTCCCTTTCTCCAACCTCACCTCATAAGCAAAATAGGCTTGAAAGGTCCAGAGTATTTAACAATGGCAACACTATGAAAGGCCGGAGTCCATGTCACGTGAGACTCAAGCAATCTCTTAACTGTGATCTCCTACAACATAAGAACAAGTGACTACATTTACTACTCACTGGTCTAGAACAAATGTTCTGATTCTAAAACAGAAAAAAACAAAACTCAGAAAGGATGCATCAGTCTCAAATCCAGAGAACAAGCACACAATCTGACAACTGTACTTTGGACATGATTGTGTGAATGATTCCGAAGGCTTTACTTACCCTTAATCCTATATGGTTTCTATTCAGTAGGAAGCGTTTGATAACTTTTAGGGTTTAAAGATATGTTAACATATTATGAATATTTTAACATTTGTATTATTTCAATGGAGTTAAAACCACCTTATGGTGAGAAATATAAGAAAGTTTATTAAAGGATTTGCGACATTTTTCACATGTAGAGTCTCGTATGAATTATAGGGTTTTTCACAAGTTCCTAGTAATTACTAAAGACCTTGGCACATTCTTCACACACAGATGAATTCTTGAATGTTGCTTAAGACCAGAAGACTGGTAACAGTTTTTGCCTCATTCTCCACAGTTGTAATATTTCTCTCCACTAGAAATTATCATGGGTTCAGACCATGCTATGGAACTTCTAAAGTATTTGCCACATTCTCTATAGATTTGCATGGTTTCTCTCCAGAGTGGGTTTTCTCATGATCCCTAACGTTTTTGTTGAGCATTTGGACATATTCTTTGCATTTGTCACCACACTGTGAGTTAATTTCTGTAAATATTGGTATATATTTGTAGAGAAGGCTTTTCCACATTCCTCACATATGTATGGTTTGAAAGGAGTAGAAAGAATCTGGCAAATTCTAAAGGAGTTGACTTGTACTTAACAATTGTAGGGTTTCTCATCTGTGTGAATTCTTGTGTTCAAAAAGTGATTATGGACAATAGAAGGCCAGGCTACATACTCCATACTTGCAGGTTTCCTCTCCTGTATGACTTCTCTTGTGGTTAGAAAACAGTGCTTGACATTGGAAGTCCTTGTCACATACTTCACACTAGTATGTTTTCTCTTTTGTATAATTTTTTTTTTAGGCACCGGGCAATATACCAAAAGTTTTTTAAAGAACTTATTTATTTATTTTATGTATATGAGTGTTCTACCTGCATGTATACCTGCACACCAGAAGAGGGAAACAGATTCCATCATACATGGTTGTGAGCCACCATGTGGTTACTAGGAATTGAACTCAGGACCTCTGAAAGGACAGTCAGTTCTCTTAACTGCTGAGCCATCTCTCCAGTCCCATGAATTTTCTTATGCTTGGAAAGTCGTGATGGATAATGGAAGGCCTTGCCACATACTTCACATTTGTAGGGTTTTTTTCCTGTATGAATTACCTTGTGTTTAGAAAGTAATGATGGGTAATGGAAGGCCTTCCCACATACTTCACACTTGTAGGGTTTCTCTCCTGTATGAATTATCTT
>NW_021619993.1:186536-211935 GCF_004785775.1 Grammomys surdaster
ACTTGTAGGGTTTCTCTCCTGTATGAATTATCTTGTGTTTAGAAAGTAATGATGGATAATAGAAGGCCTTGCCACACACTTCACACTTGTATGGATTCTCTCCTGTGTGAATTCTCTTGTGTTTAGAAAGTGATGATGCAAAACAGAATACATTTCCACATACTTCACACTTGTATGGTTTCTCTCCTGTATGAATTTTCTTATGGTTGGAAAGTTTTGAAGGATAATGGAAGGCCTTCCCACATACTTCACACTTGTGGGGCTTCTCTCCTGTATGAATCATTTTGTGTTTAGAAAGTAATGACGGATAATGGAAGGATTTGCCACATAAGTCACAATTGTAGGGTTTCTCTCCAGTGTGACTTATCTTGTGTTTAGAAAGTAAGGATGGAAAATGAAAGGTCTTGCCACATTCTTCACACTTGTAGGGTTTCTTTCCTGTATGATTTCTCTTGTGTTTAGATAGTGATGATGAGAAGCGGAAGGCCTTCCCACATACTTTACACTTATATGGCTTTTCTCCTGTGTGAATTATTCTGTGCTTAGATAGTGATGATGAAACATGGAAGCTTTTGCCACATACTTCACACTGGTAAGGCTTTTCTCCTGTATGAATTCTCTTGTGTTTAGTAAGTAGTGATGGATAATAGAAGGCCTTCCCACAATCTTCACACTTGTAGGGTTTTTCTCCAGTATGCATTCCCTTGTGTATTAATAGTAATGATGGAAAGCGGAAGGCCTTTCCACATACATCACACTTGTATGGTTTCTCTCGTGTGTGGATTTTCTTATGTTTAGAAAGTCTTGAAGGATAAACAAAGGCCTTGCTACATACATGACTGTTATAGTGATTCTCTCCTTTATGAATTCTCTTGTGTTTAGAAAGTAATAAAGGAATGCAGAAGGCCTTGCCACATACTTCACACTTGTAGGGTTTCTCTCCTGTATGAATTATCTTGTGTTTAGAAAGTTTTGATGGAACATGGAATGCCTGACCACATACTTCACACTTGTAGGGTTTTTCTTCTGTATGAATTATCTTGTGTTTAGAAAGTAAGGATGGATAATGAAAGGCCTTGCCACATACTTCACATTTGTAGGGTTTCTCTCCAGTATGAATTCTCTTGTGTTTAGAAAGTGATGACAGAGAGCGGAAGGCCTTCCCACAGTCTTGACACTTGTATGGTTTCTCTCCTGTGTGAATTCTCTTGTGTTTAGATAGTGATGATGGAAAGCAGAAGGCCTTTCCACATTCCTCACACTTGTATGGTTTCTCTCCTGTATGAATTTTCTTATGATTGGAAAG
Organism: Grammomys surdaster; assembly: GCF_004785775.1. NCBI lineage: Eukaryota > Metazoa > Chordata > Mammalia > Rodentia > Muridae > Grammomys > Grammomys surdaster. The sequence continues at coordinate 187,843 of NW_021619993.1, forward strand.
TCTTGATGGGTAATAGAAGGCCTTCCCACATACTTCACACTTATATAGTTTTTCTCCTGTATGAATTGTTCTGTGTTTAGAAAGTAGTGATGAAACATGGAAGGCCTTGCCACATACTTCACACTTGTAGGGCTTCTCTCCTGTACAAACTTTCTTATGTTTAGAAAGTCTTGAAGGGTAAACAAAGGCCTTGCCACATACTTCACCGTTATAGTAATTATCTCCTGTATGAATTCTCTTGTGTTTAGAACATGATGACAGAGAACGGAATGCCTTTCCACATACTTCACACTTGTACGGTTTCTCTCCTGTATGCATTTTTGCATGGGTAGAAAGTCTTGAGGGATAATCGAAGGCCTTGCCACATACTTCACATGTGTAGGGATTCTCTTCTGAATGAATTATCTTGTGCTTAGAAAGTAGTGATAAAATTCGGAAGGCCTTTCCACACACTTCACACTTGAATGGTTTCTCTACTGAATGAATTTTCTTATGGTTGGAAAGTCTTGATGGATAATGGAAGGCCTTGCCACATACTTCACACTTGTAGGGTTTCTCCCCTCTATGAATTATTTTGTGTTTAGAAAGAAATGATGAAATGTGGAAGGCTTTGCCACATACTTCACACTTGTAGGGTTTCTCTCCTGTGTGAATTCGTTTGTGTTTAGAGAGTATTGATGGATAATGGAAGGCCTTGCTACATACTTCACACTTGTAGGGTTTTTCTCCTGTATGAACTCTCTTGTGTACCAAAAGTAATGATGGAAAGTGGAAGGCCTTTCCACATACATCACACTTGTATGGTTTCTCTTCTGAATGAATTTTCTTGTGTCTGGAAAGTCTTGATGGATGTTGGAAGGCCTTGCCACATACTTCACACTTGTAGGGATTCTCTCCTGAATGAATTGTCTTGTGTTCAGAGAGTAATAATGGAATGCAGAAGGTCTTGCCACAAACTTCACATTTGTAAAGTTTTTCTCCTGTATTAATTCTTTTCTCTTCAGAAAGTAATGATGGACTATGGAAGTACTCAGTGCATTCTTCACACTTGTAGGGCTTCACTCCTAAATCAATTATCTGGTGATTTTGAAACACTTTCGTCCAGTCAAAGACTTTGCCACATTCTGTGCATGTACAGCATTCTCCCCCTGGGAAGGATGGATTGAGAAATTAATGAAAGTAGAACAAAATTCTGTACATTTACAATGCTTCTGTTTAAAAACCAACACTTTCTCATACTTGCATTTGTCTTTATAAATGAGAAGCTACATTCAACTTTTTATACCTGTATTAAATGAAGCCTAAGTTAAAATACAGAAGCGAAAATCATGCAACCTTCTACTAAAAGAAGAGCAGGACAACAGAGAACAAGGAAATAAGGATATTAATCAAAGGAGTATTAATTAAAATGTAAGCAAAACATAATATCAACTAAGAAAACCCATTTTGTAAATGCAAATCAGCCCCAACACAAATACCGAAATTTTATGACTAGATAAAAAAAAAGTATAAAACAGTCTACCTTTGAACACTGCAGAACAAACAATATTTCTATATTGTATACATTATATGTATATAATATATTAAATATATATGATATAGTTATAATTATATTAGTATAGAGTTTAGTTTTTCAAATTATGAATAATAAATTTCAGTGGCTCAAGAAAGAAGTTTATGTGTATCTTCAGGCATGATGTGTTTGTACAGAATGTAAAGCTTATCTTGGTATTGTTCAAACACTGATTGGTGTGTTTCTTATCTACTTGCTGAGCACACATGGTACTGTCATGCTCACTCTAAGAATTTCCCTTGTCAAGTCTGTGTTTCCATGTTATCTAACTTGTTCCCATGTTATTATCTAACTTGTCAATAAAATTGATCAGCCAATAGATCAACTGTAGAGAGGAAAGAGTTGGACATCTGCCAGCACAAGGAAGAAGAGACAGAGAGAGGGTGGGGGGCTTGGAGGGGTAAAGGAAAGGACTCACTACAAGGAAGGGGTCTAGAGAGACATCATACAAAGACCCCTGAAGCCCAGAGAGCCAGACGAACACAAAAATGCAAGAATCCTGATTATTTTGTCTGGGAGGTAGCCAGATTAACTTAGAAGATTAGAATTGATTATTAACTGCCCAGTAATTGTCTTGTGAATCTTATCAAACAAATGTTATAGTTTCTGTCTCTTTCATTTTGGAGCTAGCCAGGGATAGAGACAAATCTTCACTTTTAAAAATCCATGTACAACTATCCTATATATAAAAAAGAAACATTCAAGTTAAAGATTACTTAGAAATGGCAGAGCTTTGGCTGTCATGGAGAACACAAGTTAATCTCATGATAGAAGAAAACACAGCTTATCAGACATAATGCATCCTTAATGTTAGATAATGTCTTTTCACGGAAAAAGACAGAAAATTAGATCTTTAAAGATGATTTAAACCGGAATATTGTGTCTCGATGGATTGAAGTTAGGTCTTAGAGTTTCCCACTCTGTTCTGACACCCTCGTCCTGACACACCTGGGTGCACAGTGGCAGCCACTTCTCTCTTCACATCTGAAGGCTCTTGTATTTGCTCCAGAAATGTGACCAGGTGTGGCTTAGAGGAAGCAAGACCTGTTTGTGGGAAAAGGAAACAGCAGTGTTAGAGAATTCTCCTGGGAACTAAAATGTCCTTTCCAGGACTGTGAGCATAAGGACTGAGAGGTACAATAAGGGAGTAGTGAAGACTCGTTTTTCACATGCTTTCTGATGGGCACATCGGAATCCTTAGGAGAAACTTAGTACGTGTGGGTCCTGAGCTTCATATCCCTTCTTTACAAGGACGAGTATAAAACTGAAGTGTGTGACAGTCTCTGTAAGGTGTGGCACTTACTGTCTAATACAAATGAGACATGTAAGAGGGGTGGAGAGAGGAGGAACTAACACAAGAAATAGTTCTGAGGTGCATAAATAATTTTAAACTTCTTTAGAAGTAGTCCTGTAAACAGATATTGTTGGAAGCACAAGTTCTCATGAGGTACTGTACAAAGGGAACAACTTTCATGCTCACAATTGATAATTCATTATGGAAGGCATTCTCACCCAGGAACTCAAGGTTGCTGTAATTCTCCAACATCACATCCCTGTACAGTTTCCACTGAGCAGGACTCAGGCATTCCCGCTCCTCTGCAGAGAAATCAATGACCACGTCCTTGAATGACAGCATTTCCTGAAAAAGAAAAAAAGAGGAAATACCACACACTGTTGGGGGTTGATCTGGTGCTTCTATGTGTTCAAATGCTAAATCTATATCCACAAGATCTAGCTCCACAAGACCAGGAAATTCTAAATTACACCTTCATTTATTGTGTAACCCTTGCTCTCAAATTTAAAACTATTCATTAAATAAAACTGGCAACAGCCAATTATCAGGAAAAATAGAGGGTGATAGAGCTTCAGTGACCGGGGTGAGGGTCAAAGGTAAGGACTATGACGACAAGGGGAAATAAGGAGAAGGGGAAGACAGGAGGACATGAGGTCTCTCTTAGACATGATGGATCAGTAGCACATGCCCAAGTGAGATCCCCAACCCCCAGGAAACACTGATGGAGCTGAAATAATTCAGGAAAGACTCAATCAGCAAGGAGTTATGGAGAACAGCAGAGGAAGTACCCAGTTTAGGTTTAGAAAAATAGATTAGGCATAATTCCCCAGGAATTGTGCAAAAGCCAAATAAATAAATCATAGTGTGAGTCTCATTCATTTGGAAGCTAAACTGGGATAGAAATAACCACAATTAACTTATATATTATGCTAATTATAATTATCAATAATAACATAGATACAAAGATGTTGTGGATAGCCCTGGTCTTATATTTTGATGCTAATTCCACTTTTCCAGGATGGGCTGCAGAGGAGGAGTGAATCAGTATACAGGTGGCTTCTTGTGAACCTTCTACCCACCTTAATTTGTAAAATGAAGGTTAGAGCCAGTGATTGGGCAGTAGAAGAGGTAGGCGGAGCTAGGAGTTGGGAGAAGGAAAGAATGAGGGAGAAGAAGGGAAGAGAGGAGAAAAGATGTCTGTGCATGTCCCTGTGCCTGTAACAGTCTAAGGGAGTTATTCTTATCAAGGTTAGGTAATTGGGTTAACAATTCTAACTGTGTGGGTATCTTGAGTACTGAGTATTTGCTGATATATAAATCTACTTGGTTAATCTTAAACGTTAAGAGTCTTATTTCTACCAGGTACTGGGAATTGTTATATCTGCTGCATGGAGATGGCAGATATTCCCCGGGTTTTGGGAACTAGACGCCACAGAGCTGACCAGCAGAGGCAGCAGACACTCCAACATCTCGTGGGTCCCAGGCCGGGGCCTCCGTTAGTGGCCTCTGTTAGTGCAGGAAGTTAGAGAGGGAACATGGCAGCCAGGCCCAGAGAAAGCGGGACATGTCCACCTTTCTAATACCTACCGCTACACAAAGAGGCATCAAGCACTTTTTCATATAAATCTAAAGCTGGTCCTGAGAGGAGAATTGGAACTACTTCTGATATAGGTAAGTAATATCCCTAAAATACTCCTCATCTGGTGTTGTTTTAAGAAAAGTGGATGACAGAAGGTCCTAGAAACTCCTATGACATAATACTTCTAAAAACAATAAACTGGAGAACAAGGGTAACTCCAGTACAGTGTGCTGGGGCTGGAGAATGGCTCAGTAGTTAAGAGCACTGGCTGCTCTTCCACAGGACATGGGGTTGATTCCTAGAGGCCTCATGGCCACTCACAACTGTGTATAACTCCAGTCAGAGAGGATCAGACAATCTCTTAGACATGAACGGTAACAAAATACAAACACACATATGCCTTAGTTACAGCTTCTGTTCCTGCCATGAAACTCCATGACAAAAATTTACCTTTGAGAGGAAAGGGTTTATTGGGCTTACACTTCCACAGCACAGTTCATCAATGAAGCAAGTCAGTACAGGGTCTCAAACAGGACAAAAACCTGTTCTGTCTGAATAATGGAGGGGTTCTGCTTACAGGCTTGCCATACATGGCTTGCTCAGCCAGCTTCTCTATAGAACCCATAGCCACCAGGCCAGATGTAGCACCTCATGTAACAGGTCATGCTATGTACCATCAGTCATTAGGAAAATGTTATACAGGCTGACACACAGCCTGATCTTAGGAAATTATTTCCTAAATTGATATTTCCTATACTCACATAAGTAAAGTTTGTTTCTGTTGCAGGTAATATTTTAAAAACGGTGGCACCCAATCCAGCTTGTTCTTAATCAATCGCCATGTTCCCGACTAGGCTAGGCCTGAGGTCGTGAGCAGTGGTGTGTTCTAGGTGCTGCCATGCCACTCACGAGACGCCAGCATGAGAGATGGCTCTGCCAATCTTCCACGCTGTCTCCACAAGGCTGGGCTGAGCCCAGACCATCCCACCATCCACGTGGTACCCGGTAGAAATGAGACTCTAATGTCTAAAGATTATCCAATAGCTTTATATATTTGGTAATGCTCAACTAACAAGATGCCCACATAATCAGAAGTATTTACCAATTAACTAACCTAGATATAAGTTGTTACCCAGGACTGCTCTCTATGCATGTATGGCCATCGATGGCTCCTACATCTCTGTTCCCCCCAGCTCCTCCTCTTCCTTCTCCTCTTCCTCTCGTTACTCCTCCTCTTCCTCTCCTTACTCCTCCCACCTTAGCTCCTCCCAACTTGTGGGGAAAATATGCCGCTACATGTTTCAACTGCACAATAATCTAGCCAGCACAAATAAAAAATAAATAGTAAAATTCTGAAAAAAAATATACGTTAGTGTTCCCTGCTTGTATTATAATATAGCACACATTGCCTATATGTCTCACAGTAGAGAGCCATGGTGATGGAGAAGATACTTCTCAACCCAATATGCACAATCACAATGACAAACACAATGAAGAAGCAGAAAAGATGAACACCTGTGGGCTGAGGTTAGCATTCTGAACATGTACAGAGAGAGGCAAACGACAAAGGCAAATGACCAAGGCTCTGAGTTTGAGTAGCCAATGGGTAGAACAATACATGAAGAATTTCTTTACAAGTGGAATAAATTATACTAACAAAATGATAGTTTGAAAATTTAGCAATAAGTTGAGTCACTGTGGGGATCTATACAGACCCAAGGCTGTCTCAGAGGCCCCCATGAAAGGACAGTGGGAACTTCAGTTCTCTGTCTTTATCAGACAGTCGACTTGGCCAGGGAAATGTGACAGAGGATAGATACAGTGCCATGAACGAGTCATTGTTGCTGTTATAGAGGGATCTAACTCTTCTCCTGGGCCTGAGGATATCTGTCCTAAGGCAGCTGCTTCTGAGATACCCTGAGCTCTCATTGTCAACACTGTGTGATTCATATCTCTGCAGGGGCTCCTAGCGCAGCACCCACTTCCTCATTTCCAAGCCCCTCATCTGTGTCTCTAAAAGGTGCAAGCCAGGTTTCTCCCCTCACACAACCCCCATCCCATACTTCCAGGCGAGTCGGTGCCCCGCTCTGTGTGTATTGATAAACAGTCTCATCTGTTATTCTCAGCCTGTTTCCTTCCTTTCTTCTTTTTGATCTGTGCTCACAAATCTAACATCCTCCATATTTTCAGAAATGACCATATTGCATTCTGTAACACCACCGAATAATATCACAAATTAAGCTGTGAATTGAGGAGTGTAACACAGAGACTGTGTACCGCAATTCCCTAATTCTTTTACTTTTGTGATATCATTAAAAATCCATTCAAACTGAAGACATTCATTTCTAACCATATTAAGATGACCTCAAAATCACAGAAAAGGAGAATATAAAGAAAAGCAACGTGTGTGTTAAAAGAATATAGAGCTGTTTTATAACTGAGAAGAATAAAGGAAGCTGTTATTAAGTCGGACACATAAAGCTAATAAAACAACAATTAATTCTGCAGCCTGTAGGCTGACTGGTAGTCATGCCTGCATTTTTTCCTAAAAACTCATATGGCCAAATCTCATAGCAAAAATAAACAATATAAAAAATCGTGCTGGCATTTCTCCTCAGTATCCTACAAGATGTCATAAGATAGAAAGATTTCCCATGCGCATGGGTAAATAGGATTCACAGTGAAAATGGCCATCTTGTCAAAAATAATCTACAGATTCAAAGCACTTCCCATCAAAATTTACACATAATTCTTTACAGACCGTGAAAGAACAATTCTCAATTTCATATTTTAAAAGAGACCCATGTTGTTGTACCATCTCTATGTTGTACAAGGCAGCATACAATTTTGACTTCATATACAGCTATATTTTTCCTAAAGATTAGCAACATTAACTATGAAACGTCTATTTATTCTAGAAATGGTCAGAAACTCATTGAAAATTAGAGTAGACAGGACAAGGTGGTCTGAAGCCCATGCTCCCTGAGAGTAGACTTGAATGCCATAAGCCAGGCTCCTGCTTTCTAACCCTTGGTTTGACTGAAGAGTGACAATACAAGCAAGATCACCTGAGATAGGAGGAGGGACTGTGGAGGAGACATCCTCAGAAAACAAACACACAGAAAAACAGGTCTGACTGTGAATGCAAAACTCTTGGAAGGAGTCTGTGTGTGCAGAGACTGATGGCCCATGTGGAAGTTCATTGAGGAGCAGAGCCTGGAACTTTGCAGGTTCAAGGGGCAGCTGACTTACCTTTGCTGGTTTTCCCTGCAGGACAGTCAGTCCTTGCCTCACTCTGTAGTGAACCACACAGCTTGTGACAATAGATAAAAACCTCTCAGAACCCACTGACTTGGCAGAAAATGAGATTCTATCAGTCCAAAAGCTAAAATCTCATCAGATGGTACCTTAGGCGAATAGAATATCTCCCATGTCTCATAGTACTTGCCTCTATCAGACACACACCAATGTATTTTAAGCTTTCCTTGACTAATGACTTTATTTGTTCTGTAATAACATGAAACAGATTCCATGTTGGAGCACAGAACTTGGATTAAACTAAATCTGCGTTCTCAGATGGCTCTGGACTAAACTATTCCCTTAACCTTTCAAGATGAGAACTGTGCATTTTGCATGGACAGGAGCCTACTATGTGTAAATCATGAGACCCCAAGTGTGCCACAGCTTTCCAAATTTATCTTACAGCCTTTCCAACACAGTACAAAAACTTGGGGAATACTTTCTAGAACTATTCAAGAAGCACCAGTGAACCAGAAAGTCACATTGAGAGAGCATTTAGGAGAGTTTAGACAGTGATGATAGTGTGAACAGACAGAAGTAAATGATGTGGTAAGAGAACAACGTACAGAGCCCGGCACATTAGCAAAGCCATTTCTCCCTTCCCTTTCAGACATTCCAGCCCCTCCCGGAGAGCTTTCTCTCATCGCATCTATCCTATAAGAAAAGCCGTCCAAATTTTGGGGGAAAAATCCACATACTCAGATAGGATTATTGGGGTATTACTGTCTAGTGATTTTAATCTGAAGTGTAACATCTTAATTATTTGGATTATGCAACTACAGGTTCATACCAATTCCAAGATTATTCTGTGGCTACATAGCCATGTATTGTGATGACTCAGGTCACAGCGGTGCCCATTAGAAATTCCTACTCAACCCGAGGCATCCATAAATCTAACAAGTCATTCCAAAGGACAAGGGACACACAACAGTCGCCCTCACAAGACTCTGTCCTTGGACACTAGGAACTTCAGGAAGTTCAGTAAGTCCCAAGACGCTGACTACAGTCACGTGAGCACGGGTCAGCTAAACATAGCAGGTTCTCAGCAAAGTTGAGTGAGCTCCCTTCAGCATCTCGCCACAGGACGTCAGCAGACCCAGCCTGCCCTTGCAATCCTGTTGTTTCAAACATTCTCCACGGTCAACCCTGCTCCCAGAGGAGTGGCCCACCCTAGGTCAGCACAGCATCTCCAGGTCAGCAGCTTCCCCTGTCTCCCAACCAGTCCGGGTAAGCGCCCTCTGCGCCCGACCCGCCACCCTGCACAGTCCCTCAGATCTGCAGGACGGCGCTGCTCCCCGCACCAACCTCCATGTCAGAGATCCAAGCTCCGCTGAGCAAGACACTCGCTTAACTTTGGGGAGAAGCAAGGTTTAAGAACGAATCCGGAAGTTTGATACCAACAGCCCCTTCTGGTGACGTCATAATTGTTGGGACTACATTTCCCACAAGTCAGTGCAAAGGACTTCCAGGAACACACCAGTACTGTGAGCAAGTGAAATGGAAAAGAAAGTCTTCCGTACATGGGCAGCCACAGGGCATTCGGCTCCTTTGAAGTGCAGTGGTCTCAGCACGCGATGCTAGCCTGTGAGTCGAGCCTTTCACAGCGATGTTTATCACATTTGCTAGTAATTTCTGCTAAAACGTGATTTTAAAGCTCAAATCTACTTATAAAATCACACTAACACATGGGAAATCATGCTTTCATGGTCTGCTTTACTTAAAAATAAGGAAGCAGGAAGCTAATGCAGGACTGAGAATTTCGTTAAGATGCTTAATGAAACCATGCTTGGTGATCCCACCTGACATGCAACATCTCAGGTGCTTAAGAGAGGGGGATTGGAAATCAAAGCTATCCACCACCAGGTAGGTGTTCTCTGAGCACAGGCTTTCCTCCTCCTCATCTCCCAAGAGGAGGCGCAGAGCTCCTGGGATCACACCTGGTGCGTGTACTGACTCTTGGTACAATGTGCACTATAGGATTTCCCTCGATCCCTTTGATGTTCCTTAGCGAATTTCCTCTCTCCTCTGAGCATGTTATCATTCATGTTTGAGACTGTTTAAACATTTGGTATCTGTCTTGAACGCTCCTCAGCAGAACCCTGAGGTGATTCGTCCTTGAATACAAAGGTATCAAACGAATGTCCCTAGGACCGTCAAATGAGCTCACTGTCGTAAAGAAGCTACACTGGAACCGTGGAGTCCCGAGAATGCCCCATCTCTTCTTAGGAAGGTTTATTCCTGGGCAGTCCATGCTTGAGACAAAGGTACAAACCCCATCCATCACAAGGAAGACTTCATGCTTCCATGATGCATACTGATTCCCAGGGAAGCTGTTTCAGAGCAGAGACTGTGAAGTTTCTATTCAATTCTTCTATTCCATACAGTTCGTTAACCCCGCGATACAGAACAGTTTCCTCCACTTAAAGAAACCAGAGTCAACAAGCAGTAGAGCAACCTGGACTTTTGATTGGCAAATCTGTTTGAATGAGGTCATGACTGATCTGTTTCCCTGAATGCTGCAGTGAAGGGCGTTGCCAGAAACCACAAGGACTTAACATTTCTGAGCATAGCTATGCTTCCAGCTTCCAGTGTGTGTTTGTGTGTGTGTGTGTGTGTGTGTGTGTCTGTGTATACATGTATGTTTGTGTCTGTTACATGGATACCTACCTGAGAGGGCACTGACTCATTTGAGAGGCGCTGTTCCCTGAACAATCAGCATTCACTCTCAACTGTTTTTCAGTCTTCATTTCCTCCTAGTGAGATTGGTTAATTCAAAAGGAGGAGGAGGAACTTCATGTGGTGGAGGCACAAACTGAACATGCAGACTCTAGAGGAAGCTTCATTCAGCATGACATTAGAGGCCTAAGTACACTTAGGGAAAGTTTACCATAGCCCCTATTCTCAGGCCTTATATGTTTGTTTACACCATGTTGGCAGTTTCAACTTAATCACGCATACTATCATTTTATAATACCTTGATCATTTAAGTTTCTCCCATACGAACATTCTACATTAGATGTGATGTTTGCCCAAATTCGTTTAAAATCTATGCTTACAGTAAGCTAAAGAGATTGTTCAGTAGTTGAGAGTAATTAATATTCTTACAGAGAATGAATTTGTTTTCTAATAATATTATTCTTGCCGAGGTGGCTATGACATGTGAGGTTTCCACATATACATGGACAAAAAAAAGTTTGCCAAAAGAAGGAGCATGTGTAATGTCCATTTACCAGAGACCAGTAGGCACGAGTCCTCTGGGATTTACTCTCACAGGCAGAGAATGATGGGTTTCTGGGCAAATGGCTTTTGCCTGACAGCCTGTTTTGTTATTCTAGATTGATAGCATAAAGGACAAGAGTTTTGATGATGAATTTTATAACTAGCTTCTGCTTGCTCTAAGGAGAGCAAAGATAAGATTGTGTAGCAAGATCAGCTCGCCGATTGCTGTCTTCCAAGGACCCAGATTAAAGTGTGCCCGGAGATGATGTACAAAGCATAGGGAAGTTCTACTTTGTAATAAAAGTTGTAACTTAAATGAAAGTGAAGATATGGCAGTTTTGTTTAGCGCCAGAGTAGCGGTTTCAATAGCTGGGAACAGTTTCACTACATATTGTGAATCAGAGTAGAGATTAAAAGAACAGTATTGTAACTTAGTAAAGGCAAAAATCACAGCAATTAGTGCAGAAGTTTCAGAGGTTTCTTGAGTAAAAGTTTCACTATTAATGATAGCTACAGCCTTGTCTTTTGCAGATTCATCAGGAAAAACTAAAGCTACACTGGGCAAGGGCTCAATCAAATACTGTAAGGGAAAAATAATCCGTAGGGTTTTCAAAAATTGTAACAAAGGACGACTGGGCAAATGGTGTAAACTCTGGCCTGTAAAGTCAATTAGCACAACCTGCCAATCTTCTGAAAAGTAAAAGAACTTCAGTCAGTTGTTTATTATTGTAAGACATCTATACCCATTATTTCCTTACTCTACTTTCACCCTTTGGAAACCACAGGAGTCACCAGAGTAATGTAGGAAGTATCAATTGTTCTATGAGTGACAGGGAGATGGATCCACTCTAAGGTACCATCTTGCCATAACCCCCCGTAGGTGTATGAATAGTAGCCAGCACTATAAAGTCCCATGGATTCTCAAGTTTTATCTTCTGTAATCATTTATTAATAGCCTGTTTTTTATTTATTAATGCATTTTTGCTTCTTCAGTTAAGGGACAAGAAGACTCTAAGGATATCAAATAAAGGCTTAAGCTCCTCAGTGGTTAATTCAAGAAAAGGATGAATCCAATTAACTTCCCCTAAAGTTCTTTGAAAGATCACACATGTGTGATCTGCCAGAAACCCAAAGCTGTGTAACAAAAACTCACCACTACATATATACAACTAGTTACTCCGGGTCAATTAGGAATAAGCACTTAAAATGAAGAATCCCACGAATACCTAAATAAAACTACCCAAGTATTAAAGAAACAAAGTACATGTAAGAAATTTCCAGTTTTGATAAGACGAAGTTGAGTGGAGAGGAAATGAGACCCATAACATTGGTTCTAAAGGACAATGGTCGTGCTACACGTGTAGCTAGAGATTAAAAGGAACAGCCAAAAATATTAAGATAAGTAGGAAATGGAGTTTCTTCCTAAGCTTGGTGTTTTCTTTGGAATGACACCACAGTCGTCTTCACAACGTATGCAGAGCTTACACCATTTTTTAACTACATGCTTTTCAAATAATCAAGAATCTTACTCTGAGTTTTTCTACTTGCTATGAAAGATTATTTGGTTGCTGCTGTTTCTAACAACAATAACATATATGCATCTTTCCAACTGTTCATTACATAGTATCTTATAAACTTCAAATATTATGATGTATGTTACCAAATGAAAAGGAGGAATAGTTCTTAAATGAAATGAAATAAGAAATGAATGTGCGTGTGTCTTACAATGTTCACTATGGTACTAAAATTTAAAAGCAATTTTTGAAAACCATTAAATTAACACTACTAAAGCACATAAAAGGTAAAATAAAACTTATGTACTTTTATAAACAATGTATTATGTGATGCATAAATACAGAAATATTAGAATAAGCACTGAAATTGAACAGCAATCATCAAAGTTCTGTGAAGATCAGATGTGTGAGTGTTTCAGGATGAATGGTTGACCATTTATAACAAGAAGTCAACTTTTTCAAAATTACTTTCCATTTTTAATGATTTATTTATTTTATGTATATGAGTACACCATTGCTCTCTTCAGACACACCAGAAGAGGGCATCAGACCCCATTGCAGATGGTTGTGAGCTACCATGTAGTTGCTGGGAATTGAACTCAGGACCTCTGGAAGAACAGTCAAGTGCTCTTAACCACTGAGCCATCTCTCCAGCCCTCAAAATTACTTTCTACTTCAGCAGTTCTCAAATTTCTTCTGAAAACATGTTCAAAAGTCTCTCAGAGCTAAAGTGCATCACGTTATAATTGTGAATCTTGGTCAATGTGGATGACTACCAGAAATGTGTGCTCTTCAAGGCTGAAGAGGTTCTACAGCAAATTTTTGTTAGAATTTGACATAAAATACAAGAGTCAAAAAAGGGCATAACTTTATTTCTATAAAACACGTGATATAAAAGCAAGTATGATGAGTAGATAAATAATGATATAACAAAAGATAATATGCTACAAATTATGTAAAGTACATCAACATTAGGAACAGATTAATTACTCTACCCATCCCCAGTAATGTGTAATTAAAATGTTGCCTAGGTCCCTTATGTTCCGATTTGTTTCTTTGCTTTGATAAACCCCAAGACCCAAAAACTACGTGGGGAAGAAAGGGTGTATTTCATCTTACACATTACAGTCCGTCACTGAAGGAATCCAAGGCAGGTACTTAAGGTAGAAACCTGAGCAAAGAACATGGGGGAATGCTACTTGCTGGCTCATTCCTAGTGTCATTTTCAGGGACCTTTCTTACACAGCCTAGGTCCACAGCCTAGGGATGGTACCATCCACAGTGGACTGGACCTGTCTTCATCAATTGCACTCAAGAGAATGTAACAGTCTCTCACTCGCCGGCCATCTGACAGAGATGACTCTTCAGCTGAGGTTCCCTCTTCCTAGGTGTCTCAGGTGGACATCCAAAATTAGCCTTCACACCTCACTAAGGTAGTTTTTCTATCTTATTTAAGAAAGCTATGTAAAAATTAGTAATAGAAAAAACTTAGTAAAAAAAAAAGAATGCAATACTAAACACAATGCTGAGAATACATTAAGAACAGCTCATTTTTTTATTACAAAAGTCAATAAACTTCATATTCCAATATTGTATTGGAATTGTATTGGTCTTTGGGGGAAAAAAAAACAGACTCTGCAACCTCAGGACTCAGTCTTCTTGTTCTTCTGATAAAGTCACTAGTTGTTGTGATCTTTTCACTTCTCAAAATTGAGCGCATGTTACAATTTCAATTTATAACACACTGATGTCCTCACAGACTTATCTGCATGATCCCAAAGTGTGTAATGAGTTATACACTCATACAAAACATTTCCTTACCAATTATAAGCAGTATTTGTTGCTTTGCTAAATTCTATACAACTCCTGGAATTTGTCTCTTATGATAATTCCTGAATATCTCTTAAGATCTATGTGATGGGTAAAGTCTTGCAACATACTGTATACTGCTTTTTCCGGTAACAGTTTGGTTTCCTCAGTTTTATATATTTGACAGTGTTCCTTCCCGAGTCATTGTGCACGTACACAGTCTGATTATAATTCGCTCATGGTCATGAGTATTTCCCCCACCACTTGCATCCGTAGGGTTCCTCTGAAATGAAAATGTTTATGCTGCAGAAGTATAGATCGCTCAACGCAACCATCTTCTTCACATTACAAGATCTCTCCAGCACGGAGCGGAGGATGTTGAATAAGGGTTGAGCTATTATTACAGGTCTTCCCTTGTTCCTTTCGTTTCTAAGGTTCCTCTCTCATATGAACCCTTTAGTGTTGAATAACCAGTAAATGATTATAGAAGGCTTGGCGACAGTGGTTGCACTAATCTGGATTTTCTCTAGTATGAATTCTATAGTGCCGAGTAAAGCCTGAACAATTTTTAAAGGCTTTCCCACATTGCTCACATTTGTAGGGCTTCTCTCCAGTATGGAGTCTCCAATGATGTTTAAGATTGGAAGAAGAGTTAAAGGCCTTGCCACATTCTTCACATTTGTAAGGTTTCTCTCCAGTGTGAATTCTCTCATGTTGGGCAAGGCTTGAAGTATAATTAAAGGCTTTGCCACAGTCTTTACATTTGTAGGGTTTCTCTCCGGTATGAATTCTTTGGTGTTGAATTAGATTATAACAATTATTAAAGGCTTTCTCACATTCTTTGCATTTATAGGGTTTTTCCCCACTATGTATTCGCTGATGTTTCATAAACGTTGAACAAATGCCAAAAGCTTTCCCACACTCGTTACATTTATATGGTTTCTCTCCGGTGTGAATTCTCTGGTGGTAAATAAGGTTTACAGAACAGTAAAAGGCCTTGCCACATTCCTTGCATTTGTAGGGTTTCATGCCAGTATGGATTCGACGATGCTTATACAGGTATGAAGAACAGCTAAAGGCCTGCCCACAGTCATCACATTTGTAGAGTTTCTCTCCCCTGTGAATTTGTTGGTGTTGGTGAAGGCTGGAGGAACAGTTAAAAGCCTTGCCACATTCTTTGCATTTGTAGGGTTTCTCTCCAGTATGGGTTCGCTGGTGCTTAGAAAGAATGCAGCGAACGTTAAAGGCCATGCCGCATTCTTCACACTTGTAAGGTTTCTCCCCAGTGTGAATCCTCTGGTGTTTAGAAAGTGTGGAGTGAACATTAAATGTCTTTCCACATTCGTCACATTTGTAAGGTTTCTCTCCAGTGTGAATTCTCTGGTGTTTAGAGAGGGTTGTACGAACACTAAAGGCCTTGCCACATTCTTCACATTTGTAGGGTTTCTCTCCAGTATGAACTCTTCGGTGAACAATAAGCCCTGAACAATTAGTAAAAGGTTTACCACACTCTTCACATCTGTAGCGTTTCTCTCCAGTATGGATTCTTTGATGCTTACCCAGATATGAAGAGCAGTTAAAAGCTTTGCCACACACTTCACATTTGTAGGGTTTCTCCCCAGTATGAATTCTTTGGTGCTGTTTAAGGCTGGAAGAATAGTTAAAAGATTTGCCACATTCATCACATCTGTAGGGTCTCTCTCCAGTATGAATTCTTTGATGTTGAATAAGGACTGAGTTCCTATCAAAGGCTTTCCCACACTCTTTACATTTATGGGGTTTTGATCCTGTTAAAAAAGCATTGAAGTATCAATAAAAGCATACCATTACCCTTTATATTTATGCTGCTCATTCTTAATATGAATACAGCATTATGTTTTTACCAAAAATGATGTAATCATCTTAAAAATCAAATGATGAAAAAATGTTTTAGTTCATCTAGAAGCAGCATAAAGCTTTGCTAAGGGAACATGTCTGTCAGTAAATACAAAAGTTACGTAATTTCTAGGAGCGCTCACTTTGAAGATTACAACTATTAACCAATGAAGAGAAAAAATACATATGGCTTAAAATTGGGAATAATATTTTTACAATCAAATGATAACAACACTTGCATAGACCAATGGTATAGATATTTTAATGTGTTACATTGTCCATATAGAATACAATAACTTATACTGTCATCTAGAAAAATATATTGGGTA
Source organism: Grammomys surdaster (assembly GCF_004785775.1). Taxonomy (NCBI): domain Eukaryota; kingdom Metazoa; phylum Chordata; class Mammalia; order Rodentia; family Muridae; genus Grammomys; species Grammomys surdaster. The sequence continues at coordinate 204,335 of NW_021619993.1, forward strand.
GAGCTAAGCAGGTTATCATATAATGTAAAGGAGTCTCGACTAAAAAAATGAAGCATAGAAAATAGAGATGCAAAATAAGAAAAAGAGGATAAATTTGGGAGGCAGGAATTTTTGAAAGACTATCAAAGTTCTGGTAAGCAAAACTTATCTAAATGTGTAATGTTCAGCTATGACTACACACCTATAAAAAGCACAGCATTTTAAAATACTATACTTGAATAAGTGGCAACAAATAAAAATAAACTCAACCCTCATAAGAAAATATTATAGGGCCAGCAAGATGGCTCAGAAGATAAAGCATACTGACTCCAAGCCTGAATATCTCTTCTCCATCCCAACCAATAGGCTGGAAGGAGAAAATCAACCCTTGTATTTTATCATCTGATCTCAAAATGAGCAGTGTCACGTGTACACACATGCACACATGCATGCATGCACACATGCACACACAGGCAAACTCTGATGAAACTGGTTTCGTTGATGAGCATGTGAAGGAGGTTAGAGATGCTTATCTGCAGCGTTACTGTGTTACTAAGGCTGCTAGAAACACGGAAACATTTTCTGAGTCATAAAAAATATAGAAAAGTCTGTTATCATCTAGACCTCCCAGGAAAAATACCATGGTGATGGCTCAGCAGTCAACGTGCGTGCCACACAAGCATGAAGACTGGGGTCTGTATACCCAGAACCTTTGTAAATGCCAAGTGGACAACATAGCCAGCTTGTCATTCTAGGCTTGGAAGGTGAAGACACGGACATCCCTAGAGCAAATTGGCTAGGACTAGCTCTGAGTTTGACTGAGAGCCCCTGTCTCACTGAATAAGGTAGAAGAGCATCTATAAAGGAAGATTCTCAGCATCAACTTTGGTCTTCCACAGGCACATATATACATGTGAACGTGTATACACACACACACCCACACACAGGCAGACATCCACACGCAAGTATATATACAGGCGACAACACTACGTACACAGAAACAAGAAAACAAGTTAAATACAGGACTTTGGCAGACTCTGTACACACACACACATAGCTTCTTGGAGAGAAAGGAAGGATTATCATGGCTAACATCATGCAGGAAAGGCCACTTGATAATAAGAGAGTTCCACCCAAACGTAACTTCTCAATACACAGTTCACAGATGGACGTGTCACTTGTGAGCTCTGCTCACTCATCCCTACACACCTAGATGGATGGCCGCTGATGCTTTTCTCTTCACGCTCCACGGATCTGAACTCTGCTCCAAAAATGTGACCAGGTACGGCTTAGAGAAAGCAAGACCTGTTTGGAAAAGGAATAAGATGCTTGGCTGTTTTTTTTTCCCCCCCAGGATATTAACATTCGGACCCAGTTCTGTACACAGAAGAAAAGTGAAGCAATGATAAAAGATTGTGGGAAATTTTGTGTTTAAACATTTCCATAAAGACAGGATGCTTAGGAGTAATACAACCTGCAGATTCTGAGCCTCATGACAAAGAAAAGTATTAAAGCTAACAGGTGAGACCTCGTGACACTGAGCTTCTAACATTGCCACTGCAGGTGAATACGTTGAAAACAAATCTGTTAAAAACACAAAAAGAAAAGAATTTCTTGGCTATATGAACAAGAGTTTCCTTTTAAAATGGGTATATGAAACGAATGAATAAACTGGGCAATAGTGGTGCATGCCTTTAATCCCAGCACTTAGGGAGTAGGGGAGCAGGCAGATTTCTGTGTTTGAGGCCAGCCTGGTCTACAGAACAAGTCCAGGAAAGTCAGTAGCACACAGAGATACCCTGTCTTGAAAAACCAAAGGTAGTGGGGAGAAAGAAAGAAGGAAAAAAGGGAAGGAGGGAAGGAAGGAAGGAGGGAGGGAAGGAGGGAGGGAAGGAGGGAGGGAGGGAGGAAGGAAGGAAGGAAGGAAGGGAAGAAGGAAGGAAGGAAGGGAAGGAGTTAGTCAAAAGCACAAGCTCTCATGAAATAGTCTTCAAAGGCAGGGAGGCAGTCACATGTTGACGGTGAAATGAGAGTCGACTATGGAAGTTATCCTCACCCAGGAACACAAGGTTGCTGTAATTCTCCAGCATCACGTCCCTGTACAGATTCCACTGAGCAAGGTCCAGGCATTCACATTCATCTGCAGAGAAATCAATGGCCACATCTGTGAATGACAGAAGGTCCTGAAATAAAAATAAACGAAGAGTATAAATTAAATAAATAGGACAAGTAATGATACACATACCAAAGCCAGCAAGCTTGCAGTCACCGTTTGCCCAAGGTGAAGGGAGAGCTAGAAATGCTTCTGAATTGGTATAGAATGTTAATTACATCTCTATTTAAGAAAAGAGAACGACATAAGGGCTAACAGACTTACATGAATATAGTTTTACAAATACAAAATGTAAAGTTTAGGCATTCACAAACATGCACGTTTACTGTGGTATGCTTACATTCTATGACAGGCATTACGTCCATCCCCACAGGGGAAAGACATGGTAAGAAGGCCTCTCTGCACTTAGTAGACACCACCCTGAGACTGAAGTGCAGTAAGATGCAGACCCCATGCAGCAGCTCTGGGCTGGGGCTTCTGAGTGTGCCCTCGCCCCCTGGTGGAGGGAGGACAGGAGCACTAAGGTACAGGAGTTTGAGCAGCCAAGGGGAGATAAGGGAAGAACTCAGATGAAATTTAAGTGCAAGAGTTTTACACATTTGCACATTTCAAAAACAGCATTTGGAATATACTTACACTAACTGTGAGCCTAACTTTAAATACACTAAATGTAATTCTAATACTTTGTTTCTTTCTCCCTCTCTGTCAGGTATTCATGCATCTGCTATGCTCCTAAGGCAGAGTTTGAACTCATGACCCCACTGCACTGCTCTTCGAAGGTCTAGTGTTATCAAAACATGACACTATCGTTTATTTTTTTCTCTTATTTTTAAACTTTCTACATTTCAGCTCACCTGTTTTTCTTATCTCGGTGTATAAAGTGCCACAATGATCTATGAGGTTAGATATTTTTTTATTGTTGATGATAAGCTTATAAAAATGAGAGATTTACATATTAATGATGGATTATATAACATTATATACATGATACATATATACTTTGTTAGATGATTCTATGTGTTTACTTTGCATGGTTTTTAAATAAGCTTAAGCATGTTATTGAAACAAATAGTTTTATATTTAAAATGCTCTAAAGCCTGTCTTCCAGGCTTCTGAAATGCACACTACAGGAGTGTTACAGACTCTCATGATTCTGTGCAATAGTATTCTAAGTGTCACGCTCTTACGTAACTTCATTGTGCACACGCTGGTCAAGACTGCCTGTGCCTGTCTTCCTCAGAACACTGGCCCATTGGAAACACTGGCATTATTTTCAACTTTGGTGAGATCCAATCCTTTAGAGTCTATCTATGGCTAAGATTATATTTTACTTGTCCTTCTAGGTCTGAAATAAACTATATTGTCACAGTCAATCCCCCATGTTTTGAGGCTCAAGAGGACTGTGCTGTATATAAGTGCATATATATATATATATATATGAACAAATGTGGTGCCTCTACTTTCCTTGCTTTGCAAGACCTTCTGCAGCCTCTCAAAAGATTTTCTGATGGTGACAGCATAATGCAAAGTCACGGGGGTTCCCAAAGACACTAACAAGCACAGTTATAAGCTTGAAATGCAGTCTTGGCTCCCTCCACAACACTCCACACAGCTCTAAGTGCTGTGGAGATACTCACAGAAGACAGAACCTCAATGTTGCTGGTCTGTTTTTAATCGCAGCTGATTTCTCAGTCCCAGCTAACAAACACTAATTGTCCCAGTGAAGTAATGGGTTCATGTCAGTAGTGCTGGTCTTTTGTTAATGACAGCTCATTCTTCAGCCCCAGCTGTAGAGAAACCAGAAGAAGGTAGGTGGGGGCAAACTGAGAATTGTGGGAGTCTTTTGAAACCTCAACTTACCTCTAATGACATACCTCCAACGAAGCCACACCTCTTAATCCCTCCCAAACAGTTCACCAATGGAGACCAAGTATTCAAGTATATGAACCTATGGTGCCATATTCATTCAAGCCACCACAGAAGTTTTCCTCTGTTTTATGCATATGAGCTCAAAGTATACTCTGGTATATGCACTCTTTCCTGGGACAATTCCTGCAGCTTAGCTGGGACTATGAAATCAGCTGTGATGGAGACCAGCATCATTAAGGTGCTATCTTACAAGAGTATTTCTTCAGGCTCGGCACACGGAAACTGTGGTGGGAAAGACTAAGACTACATTTCAAACTAGCAGCTGGACTTCATAACGGATGAGCCTCCCACATGGTACTGATTTTGAAGACATGCAGGCGATGAAAAGCAGCTGGGGCTTAGCACTGTGAAAGGCCAGGAGAGGCCATTGGTGGAAAGTGCAGCCTCAGTTGCAGTGGAGACTCCATGAATGACAAGAGTCATGGAAACCAAATACAAGCAAATGTCATAAGATCACACATCATGATCAGGCTGCTTCTGTGCTGGAAATTTGGGGTTGTTTCACTCAGATATTTGACAGAGGCAAAACACACACACACACACACACACACACACACACACACACACACACCATACACTGGAGAAAAGATAACACCTTCAATAAATGATGTTTGGAAAACAGGATGACCACATGCAGAAGAATGAAACTAGACCCGTATCTATTACCCTGCACCAAGTTAGATCCAAGTGGATCAAAACCCTCAATTTGAAATCCAAAACACTAAACTGATAGGAGAAAATATAAGTAGTACCCGACAAGATATAGGTGCAGGAAAGGACTTTTTAAACAGGACTCTATTTGCCCAGAAATTAAGGCCAACAACGGACAGCTGGGATTTCACAGAACTAAAAACTTAGGTACAGCTAAGTATGCGTAGCATATCCAGAGTTAACTTTGACTGACTTCTCGCTTATGATTAATCATGAATGAGTCTGCCAACTTCTGTCTTTGTTTTCAGTTAAGAAGTGCATTATTAGATCCTGCCAATTTCCTGTGCTTATGCATACGTCCTTAAGAGAATGTCCAAGCCTGAACAAAATGGCCTTGGTCAAACTTAGATACTATGTATCATAATCTCTGTCATGTAAGCATTTGTGGTCACTGTTTAACTTCCTAGGATTAGTCATGGTTTCTGTTGCTTGCCTTTAAAAGACACTGAGAAAATACACTCGCAGCTGGCATGGCATTGACCAGCAGCCCTCCCGTACCTGTCTCTTGTATCTTCTTTCTGTCTTTTCTAAAAATCATCCTCACTCCCCTATTCATAGTTCCTGAGTTGACTAACCAGCAGCCTCCAGTAGCTTAGGAAACAACCAACTGAGCTAAGAAGAACCCCACAGAATGGGAGAGAACCTCTGGTATCTATACATCTGACTGGGGATTTATGCCCAAAATATACAAAGAACTCAAAATACAAAGATTCAAATGACACAATTAAAAAGTGAGCTAGGAATTGATACAGAATTCTCAACAGAAGAAATGAAAATGGCAACAACAACAACAACAACAACAACAACAAAAAAGTATCTCAAAAAGTGTTCACCATCCTTAGCTATTAGGGAAATCAAATTCAGACAACATGGAGATTCCATCTCACCATAGCTACAAAGGCTAAGATCAGAAAATGCTGGCAAGGACTGGAGAAAAAGGAACCCTTATCCACTGTTGCTAAGATTGCAAACGTACAGCAATGCTGGAAATCAGTATGGAGAATAAACAAACAGCTAAACGTTAGTGTACTGTATGAGTTGGCTACACCACTCCTTGGCATGTGCCCAAAGGATTGTACATCCTACTCCACAAAAACTAGCTCAAACATGTTGGTTGATTCTCTAGTCAAGATGGCTACGAAATAGAAACAGTTTAAATTTAAATTTCCTTTATCTGACAAGTGAATAATGAAAATGTCACACACACACACACACACACACACACACACACACACACACACACACACTCACGCACCATGGAGTACTACTAAGCTGTAAGTAAAAAATGAATCATGTACTTTGCAAGTGAATTTGTGGACCCAGGAAAGACAACATTCTATGTTGACACAGAATGACAAACGCCACAAGTCCTCTCTCATCAGTGGTTCCTAGCTCCAAATTTACAGATGTGAGTTATACAGCATGAAGTAACCATGGAAACCAGGACTGGATAAAGGGAGCACTGGGGGAGGAGCATGAGGGAGGAGTAGCAGGGCACAGGTGCTCTAAAGTGGAAAAGGGAGAAGCTGCAGGGGGCTTCAACTGGGAAGAGGGAGGGAGGTAAGTACAGATGGAGAGGGGGTGAATAAGGAAAATATCACCAAACCTCATGAAATCATATTAATTTATACTTACCAAAACTTATACACTGTACATTGTATGTATACATAGACAAAACCCACAAGAACTCTCAACCCCAGAGCTAACTCTGTAGGCCTCGTGATGTTTAATTTTTTAAGTTATTTTTAATTTTGTGTATAAGTTGTTGCTTGTATGTTGGTGTCCAACCTGGTGCTCCTGGAGGCCAGAAGTTACTGGTTCCCTGGCACTACAGTTATAGACAAGTATGACCCACCATGTGTGTGGTAGGGACTGAACAGTGTTCCTTTGCTAGAGAAACGAGTGTTTCTATTTTAAAAATAAATTCTTTTTGACAATCTCACGTAGCACACGTAGCCTTGAATTTGGCGTTTTCTTTTAAATAGGTCTGTTTGATAAATATATGAAATATAAATGTGTATGTATGTATATATATTAAATGTATATATGTGTGACCTGTGATATAAGCATATTGCTGTATCACTTCTACCTTCTAAGAAACGAGATTTAAGGTTCAAGAAAATGTACTTTTCACATCTTAAACAGTGTTAAATTACATATTCATAGTTTCCTGAACATTAGTGGCATTAACTACAAAGTGTCCGGATTATTTTAATTATAGTTAGATAATACATAGAAAATATTTGTATTTACGATAAGGCTGTTTAAAGCCCATGCTTCTTAGGAGAAGATCTTAACGCTGTCAGTCAGTCTCCAGCACACAAATCAATTTGACTGAAGTGTGGCAAAAATGCACTAAGGACTGGGTCAGCAGCCAGCTGTATACAAAGAACAGGGTCAGCAGCCAGCTGTATACAAAGGACACGGTGAGCAGCCAGCTGTATACAAAGGACAGGGTGAGCAACCAACTGTATACAAAGGACATGGTGAGCAGCTAGCTGTATACAAAGGACAGGGTGAGCAGCCAGCTGTATACAAAGGACAGGGTCAGCAGCCAGCTGTATACAAATGGCAGGGTGAGCAGCCAACTGTATACAAAGGACATGGTGAGCAGCCAGCTGTATACAAATGGCAGGGTGAGCAGCCAGCTGTATACAAAGGACAGGGTGAGCAGCCAGCTGTATACAAAGGACAGGGTGAGAAGCCAGCTGTATACAAAGGACATGGTGAGCAGCCAGCTGTATACAAATGGCAGGGTGAGCAGCCAGCTGTATACAAAGGACAGGGTTAGCAGCCAGGTGTATACAAAGGACATGGTGAGCAGCCAGCTGTATACAAAGGACAGGGTTAGCAGCTGGCTGTATACAAA
>NW_021619993.1:211945-222208 GCF_004785775.1 Grammomys surdaster
AGCCAGCTGTATACAAAGGACAGGGTTAGCAGCTGGCTGTATACAAAGGACATGGTGAGCAGCTAGCTATATACAATCACAGGACCCTGAGTGAGCCACAGCGCAACTTCATCTCTTAATCTTAATACACAGTATAAATACTTGGGTACCCCGAGCGCCCCCCCAACTCCCTCCCCCCATAACTGTAGGGTGAACATCAGGGCACTCGGAGTTGTTGGTTTCAGTTTCTAGATACTCCAATGACGCGGAAGAAAAGTTTGTGATTAGAGAGCAATGTAGACAGCCTGTCAGGTGTACAAGACTATTTCTCCTCCCCAGAGACATTCATGTCCCCTCCATTAACAATCCTCACACCAACTCTTCTCTCCTTTCACAAAAGGAGTCCAAATTTCTGACATCGCAGTCCCTGGTGCAATTGTATGTACTAATATTTTCTAGTATTTTCCACTCTGCAGTATAGGATCAGTGACTGCCCATATGGTACAAACCTTAGAGTGTCCCCTTTTATGAAGTTTTTGTTAGTTTGGTTGTTGTTGTTGTTTTTGCCTCATAAGGGTGTGTGAGTGTGAGGGTTCTGGCACCAGTGGGTAAACGACAAATTCCTATCCAAAGTGAGCTGTCCTGAAAACTAACAATTTATTCCAAAGAAAATGGGATGAACATCTCATACACCAAACTCCCCCACAGAACTCCCTGTCCCAGAAACTATGAGCTACGTGAATTCAAAACCAGAGTCCTGGGCCAGTCATAGAATACAGGAGGGCCCAGAAAAGCCCACTTGCTCTAGATGTCCCGAGAAATCTGACAACAGCAATGTGAAAGCTAGTAACAGCAAGCTTCCTCAGCTAAGGAGGACTATGAACTCTCGTCACAGTCTGCCTCCGGCACGGTCAGCCGAGCCACCCTGATCTAGCCATGGGGCATGTCTCAGTGTAGCTTCTTGCTCCACTATTTTAAAGTAAAATTGAGTCAATGTGAATTTTTCCTCCTGCTATAAGATTCTAGGTACATCTGAGCTTTCAAAGTCATAACATGTCGATCAGAGTAAGAAGTAAACTTAATACACATTGCCATTAAAGGGTGGAATCATACTCCTACATCACCCGTTTTAAATCTGGTATTTTTAAAAGCAGCCTATCTCCAGTGAAAATCCTTGGGCAATAGTGCTCTTTTGGAGTTCTTCGCATAGACTTGTGGGAAATGCAGTCTCTCTAATCATGACGTCACTAGACAGGACTCTGCTTTCTGATCTCCATTCTTGCACTAGCAGGCCATCTCTCGGGTCCCTGAGACACAAGATCGACTCTGGCAGCCGCTCTGTCCTAACAGAGCATTCTCTCCTTGCACCATGTGTGCGCCCTCCCCGGCACTGTGGGCAAGCCTGGGTCCGCACAGCACATCCACGTGGGCTTCTCTCCTCCTCCCGCCCAGCTCTCCCCGGCTCCCTGCACGCAGGACCCGCCCACCCGCAGAGTTCCAAAGGCCTGAAAGGCTAGGCTGCACCCGGACCAACCTCCATGTCTAGCGCGGAGCACAAGCCACACTGTCCCAACTTTGAGAACGCCGCAGAGTTTGGAGAAACACAAATGCAAAATGAACCCGGAAGCACAGAGAGCAGAGTCCTGTCTAACGGGGTCATGCTGTGAGAGACTACATTTCCCAGAAATCTATGCGAAGGACTACTCTGAACCAAAGAAGGCAAAGAGTTTTATAGCCCATTGACTGGCAATTAGGCGGCTTTTAAAATCTCAAATTTACAAAGGGCATTTTGGGAATATGAGTCCAGCCTTTTATGGCAACGCGTGTTAAATTACTTCTTACTCTGATCAATGTTGTGAGTTTAAAAGCTCAGGGATACCTAGAATCTTATGGCAGGCAGAAAAAAAAATCACATTGACTCAATTTTATTTTAAAATAATGGAGCAAGAAGCTACATTAGGACCCACCACAAACTCTTTAGACAGTTTTTGAAACCAAGTTTTCTGGAAATGTTCTGAAATCTCAGCTACTCTGTGGTTTGAGACAGAAGAATCATGAGTTTATGTCACAAATTAAAAAGTACCAAAAGAGATAGGGGGCTGCTTACTGGTAAAGCATTTGCCTGGAGTGAATGGTTTGACACCCATTACGACACTACATCAATGAGGAAAAAACAAAAACAAAAAACAGTTTTGATGTGTACACTGAAATCCACAGTTTGGGGCATAGGCCAGGGAAAACAAATGTCTCTTACCGTTAAGCCCCGGAAACCCTTTGAGATTTTCATCTGTCCTTAGTCCTTTGTCCACATGTTCCTCCATTAATCCGTGCAAACAATTTAACATTTGAGACAGCTGTACCAGAGCTTGACTGGATTCTCTTTCACAAACTCAGACAACTATTCACCACCAGGTGTTCTCCCGGCTCCTGGCTCCTCTCGCAGTGGAAAGAAAACTGGTCTCAGGGATCAGTGGGCATGCGAACTGACTCCGGACCCATCATCCATTATAGGATTTCTCTCTGCATTAGGTTGGTCCTATTCAATTTACAGTCTCTTTTTAGACTCCTCACACTGCTTCTGTGTGGAAGTACTTAAAGGTTATTTGTTTGTTTGCTTGTTTGTTTAGTAGAAGTTCATGTTACTCCCCCATTTCATAACTCAAGAATGATTCTTCCTTTAACACAAAGGTATCAGAAATATGTTCCTGAACATACAAAATGAACTCATTGCAAGAAAGGAGCCAGACTGACACCACGGAGTGATGGGACTCCCAACTCACGTGTGTTTATTCCAGTACTGGTAACATCTGAGACCCAACTGTAAACCCCATGAGAGGAAAGTGTTCATTTTGGTGTCATGGTCATTCATTCACAAGGAGATTATGTCTCAGATGAGACAGTGGGAAGATGAGATTATTCTGTTTTGTCACCAGAAGAAACTCACTGTGCTCTGTTTTATCTCAACTTGACACAAGCTAACCTCCTCAGAGGAGTGAGCCTCAGTGAGACTGAGCTGTACACAAGCCTGTGGGACATTTCGTTTTCTCGATAAATAATTGATATGGGAGGGCCTAGGATGTTGTGGGCAGTGCCAACCATGGGCTGGGGGTCTTGGATTCTCTAAGAAATTTGGTTGAGTAAGCAGCACCCTCCCTGGCCTTTGCATCAGCTCTTGCTTCCAGATTCCTGCCCTGTTTGAGGTCTTACCTCAGCTTTCTCCAGTGGTCGGTAATCCAGGATATGTAAACCAAATAAACCCTCTTGTCCCTGTGATTGCTATTCTTGGTACATGACTACATCTGGAATTAATTGGATTCCAGAAATGGAGGGCACACCTGTGAGGGATTTTTCTGCTTGGTTTGAAGTGGGTGGATCCACTTCTAGTCCAGTTTTTTGAGGTAGGAAGACACATGTGACTTTGATCTTGAGCTGGGAAGATATATCTTTCATCTGGAGCACAGCTCCTTCTCAGATCCTGTGTAACAATGAGTTTGAACCTGTGGGTTATGGCCTCCTTAAGGATTGAACAACTCTTTCCCAAGAGAGAAGACATCTGGGGTGAGGCTCAGTTGAGACAGAACATAATCCAGCCTACTCCTGCATGAAGATGAGGTAGGTCCAGGTGATTCTTGGGACTGTTGATGCTTGACACAGTCAGGTCCTGGACTGGTTCGATGTGGGGACTATAAAACAGAGGAATATACTTCTCCTCCATAGAGCCCAAAACAGTCTAGGAATCTTACTTAGGATTTAATTCAGCCTCTGACTCATTGACTTGATAACTAAACAGAGGAGCCTTGTTTAAAAGAACAACATTTCAGCCAAGGAGGAGAGAGACACAGCAGTCCAGTCTGGTATCTCCTGTGCTGGCTAGTCTATGTCAACCTGAGTGGAAAGAACCTTGAGAAAATGGCTCCCTAAGATCCAGCTGTAGAGCATGTTTTAATGATTAACTCAGAGGTAGATGGTGTCATCCCTGGGCTAGTGGTCCCATGTTCTATATGAAAACAGGCTGAGAAAGCCATGATGAACAAGTCAGTAAGCAGCACACTTTCATGGCTTCTGCATCAACTCCTGCCTCCAGGTTCCTGCCCTGTTCAAGTTCCTATTCTGACTTCCTTCGATGATGAATAGTGATATGGAAGCGTAAGCCAAACAAAGCCTTTCTTCCCCAACTGGCTTTTGGACATAGTGCTTCACCACAGCAACTGTAATCCTAAGACGGAAGTTGCTACTAGGATTGTAGGGTACTGCTGTGACAGAGATGGCCATATTGCTTGCTGGAAGGAGTGTGAAAGGACTATGGAACTTTGTCCTAGTAGTGCCTTTGAGTATTCAGAGCTCAGCGAGCTGTTCTGAGATATGAAGATGAGAATGCTGAAAGGAAAACAAAGACTCTACTAAGCCACCAAGAACCTGTGGTGTCAGGTCAGCTTGGGCTGAAGAATCAGCTGTGATTAACAAGAGACCAAAACCGCTAAAGTTAAACCTTTGTTTTACTGGAACAATTAATGTTGGTCAGCTGGAGCAGTGATTAAGAAGAGACGAGCATTATGGAGGTGAAATCTCGTGTTTCCTGAGAGTCAGCACAGTGGAATTGTGGCCACAGCTTATACCTCATGCCGGCAGCTGAACTTGGTAGTTTAAGAGTCACCCAGGTGGTACTGGTTTTGCAGCTGTGAAGGGGCCATGCAGAACAGCTAAGGCTTGGCACTGTGAGAGGCCAGGAGAGGCACTGGAGAAGGTGCAGCCTCAGTGGCTGTTGAAACTTCAGGTTGAAGAGGTCATGGAGAGAAGTTGAGGCTTGACATCATGAAGACAGTCTAGGAGGTACAATTGGTGAAAATGCAGCCCAGTTGCAGCAGACAGCACCAGAAGTTTTGAAGTGCCTATACCATGGGATAACCATCAAGGACTATAGAGGGAAACATTTTTAAAATGACCAACAAGTTCCTGTGCTACTGTCTTGCTACTCTCTGCCCTGGTGGACTGGCTGGCTATGCACTGGTGGCAATGGCAGGCCTGTTCTTATCTAGTGGAGACTCTGACTCAGAGCTCCAAAATCTCTCCTCCCACCCACCAACTCCGCAGCCTCCATGGTTAGCCCCACGCAGTGACAGCCCACCTCGAGGTTAGATATCACAATACCCATTAACTGGGTAAAATCAAAAGTCTTTAAAATTAACCAGTGAGATTTATGTATCAATAAATTCTCAATTCACAAGATGCCCACACAATTAATTCAGGGCCAACTGATAAGGATACAAGCTGCCCACCTAGATTAGACAAGTTATCCTAATTATTCTATGCCTATTGATATTCATAACTACCTGTGGCTATTTAAGACCACGTGGGATAAGGATTTCTGTCTGTCCTCCATTTTGATTTTCTTCTCTCTCTCTCTCTCTCCCTCTCTCTCTCTCTCTCTCTCTCTCTCTCTCCCTCTCTCCCTCTCTCTCTGTCTCTCTCTCTCTGTCTCTCTGTCTCTCTGTCTCTCTCTCTCTCTCTCTCTCTCTCTCTCTCTCTCTCTCTCTCTCACACACACACACACACACACACACAATGCAACTCTTAGCTCCGCCCCCTTTCCCCTGTCCAATCACTGGCCTCCTGCTCCATTAATATTTTGATGCAATTGGACAGGGAAAATCTTGACACAAAGGAGGGCAGCAGGTGTGGAGTCGAGCTGCCTGAGCCTAGGAGACAAACTGCGTGCTGCAAAAGGATGAGCCTGAGAAGTGTCATAAGCCTTTGGGAGGGACCCCAAAGATTGTAAATGAATACCCGGCAATCAGACATTGCGTTACTTACACTTTTGGAGTTTGGTTTTACTTTGTTAGGACTGTGACTGTGCCCTAGTTCTTCCCTCTTGAAGGGAAGAAACATGTTTAACTTACTTTTTATTTTATAGGAGCCCATAGTTGAGAAAATAAATATTTAAAGATTTTCGGGTATAAGAGAGACTTTAGATTTTTAAGAGTCTGAATTTTAAAGTATCCGAGTTTGTAAAGATTCTCAGACTTTAATAATTACTTTTATTTTATGCATGAGTGTTTTGTATGTGTGAGCATGTTTCATCCTCTTGAACTGGAATTAGAGTTGTGAGGTGTCATGTGGGCACTGTGAATTGAACCCAGGTCCTCTGGGAGAGCAGCCACTGCTCTTAACCACTGAGCTATCTCCCTAATTCCCGACTTTGGGACTTTTAAGTTTATAAAATGTTTTATATTGTAATGTTGATGTTAATGTGTGGTCTTGGGAAGGAATGAAAAAGGAAACGAAACAGGACAGTTGTCCTGACTAGTCTTATGGCAACCTGACACAGCCTGGGTCTGTCCCTGGGATAGTGGTCCTAGGTTCTATAAGAAAGCAGGGTATGCAAGCAATTATGGTTAGGCCAATTATGGTTAGGCACCACCCTTCTCCAGCTCCTCTGCATCAGCTTCTGACTCCAGATTCCTTGCCCTGTTTGAATTCTTGGCTTCTCTGAGTGCTAGACTACAATGTGGAACTCTAAGAATGTTCTCTCTGTAGTTCTTAATTCCAGTTGTTCGGGTGTGGGTACATATACTGGACTGACTGCAGAAATCAGCAAAGTTAAAAGGGACCATTTCTAAGGTTGAGGAGGGGCAGGAGGTAACAGAGAATAGCAGAATATAAGTGATCTGCTGGAGGATGTAGACTCTAGCTAGGGAGAGGGGTCAATAAATACATGAGGGAGGCAGGTAGGATACCAGTAAGAAAGTCTGAAAGTGTCTTAAAACATCATACTATTAACTGTCTACCCTACATTATCTATAATACACACAAGTTGATACATAAATACAAAATAGTAATTTAAAGGACATTTTCCCATCTCGGCTAATGCTTCTTCAAAAACTGAAGACCATCAAACAAAAACTCCACTAGGGTTGGGAAGCCCTCTTTTCACTTATTGGTCAAGGTTGTCCAAGAGACTCCTAAAACACTACAGGCTATAATGATTGTTCTTAGTGTATTGGCTCCTTTTATGTGTTAACTTGACACAACATAGAGTCCTCAGAGAGGAAGGAGCCTCAGTTGAAGAAACCCCTCCATGATATCTAACTGTAAGACATTTTCACAATTAGTGATCAATGAGGGAAGATCCCAGCCTACTGTGGGTGGTGCCATCCCTGAGCTGGTCGTCCTGGGTTCTATAGGACAGCAGGCTGAGCAAGCCGTGTGAAGCGAGCCATAAAGCAACACCCTTCTATGCTTTCTGCATCAGCTTCTGCCTTCAGTATCCTACCCTGTTTGAATTCCTGTCTGACCTCCTTCACCAAATAAACCCTTCTCTTCCTAGCTTGCATTTTGGTCATGGTGTTTTGTCGAAAAAATAGAAAACGTAAGACAGTAAGATAAGTTCCTATTGGAATAGACATCATGTACTTAAATACACATGGCCACCAGACCTCTAACATAGAACTAACCTATATTCCTCCTCCCTTTGGACTAGCTTTAATGGTAACAGAAGGCATCTTGCAAGTTTCCAAAAAGAAGTAACCAATAGTCCTATGTAGGTATGATGCCTATGAACTACAACAATGAACATCATGACAAAATAACATATAGTATGTAGTAGTGTCACACACAACTTGGTGGTAATCAACAACTCTAATTAGACTTAAGACTTCAACGGGAAGAAGATTATGCCTTTTGCTAGAAACCTAGCCAACTACACAGTGAAACCATGGATCTTAACAGAGAACCTAAAGCCAGCACTTTTCTAAACCAGCATAATCTCTAACTACATTCTAAATATTTGACTTTATTCAGACATGGAAGTGTAGTTATCATGCCTCATCATGGAAACTTCTCTTTGCGACAGACAGAAAACCACAATCAAAATACAGAATTGTGGAGCTCAGTCCCAATGGATACACCTGTAAAATAACTCTCACACCTAAGGCTATCATTACGGAAGAGGTGGCAGAAAGACTCTAAGGTCAATGGAACAGGGAGTTTGCCCTGAGATCCTTTCCTAGGAATGTCATATGCTACAGCATAAAGTGTGCCCTTCCCCCAGCCTTGAGCAGGCCTGAGAGACCTTGTTTACCACAGCAGACCAAAACAATAGGACTCAGGTGTTAACCACCTTGGCAGACCCACAACCTGCTACAGGAGCTGAGATGAACAGACTGCCTGCTGAGCTTGCCTTGAGACACCTCCAGCCTGTGATTAAGGATGGATTCCCCTCACCCACGCTGGGCTGAAGCAAGAAGAGGTTCAGTGGTGGAGGTGGGGCTTCCCCTTTAAATTGAAAGATGAACCTTAAAACATTGAGCCTCGATCAGAAACCTTAGTCCTGACTTCATCTCTTCCCGCCTTCCTGTCCCTTCTTCCATTCCCAGCCTCTCTTTCAGGTGAACCTGGTTGACTGTGGCCGCTGGCCGGCAACAATAAAGTTTCATCAGGACTGCCTAAACATGACCTGAACAAGGACACCATCAGACATGCTAACATGGGTAAAACACTCATGAGACCTCAACCCTACAGAATGAACTACAGGCAACTATGGGATGCTGACAGAGGAAGTTATAGTCTTCCTCAGGGATGAGCACACTAACTGGTTATCCAATACTAAACGGTGAGCCCTGAATGTAACCCGTTCTGCCCCACGTAGAGCTTATTTGACTGGTTAAATGCTCTTAATATTATTTAAGTTTTGAAAACACTTTCACCATTTCCAGATCATGTTTGTGTCTTACTTCTTGACTGTTCCTTGTCTTTGCCATCATGGACTCTAACCCTCTGAAACTGTAAGCCCAAATTATTATTATTATTTTTTTATGCTTTGCCTTGGTCATAGTGTCTTCTCACTGTTCTTGAAAAGTAACTGGGGCAAGTGTGTTATTTCATGATGATGTACAGAAAAATTAAAAGATATTTTCAATCCTGAACTTAAAGCCTGACTTTCAGACATACTTTGGAAATTGTGAAAGCCTCATGGATTCATTTAACAAACCATGAGTGGCTACATTTCCTGAGAAAAAATGAAGACATAACGGATGTGAATAAAGCCCAGAACTTCATCGAATGGATAACTGACGGCATACAGGAAGAGATAAGTGTTTATACTACAGGCTATACCAAGAAACTATCTTAATTGACGAAACAATCACAGTGTGTGAATATAAGGTTGTGGTAGGTCAGAAGTAGCCCGGAAGTAAGTTGTGAGCACAGGATCTTATTTATGGAGGGGTCCTACCTGGTGGAAAGTTTGAGTAAGGACCATCCCGACAGATCCAGACACTATGAATAGATTTTTAAAAGGCACTGACGGGTTTTCTAGAGAGTCAAAACTTTCAACCCACTGCAGCTGCCAGTGGAAAGGCAGGAGATACACTGACAGGTGGTATGGGCCAGATGCAGCATTTTATCCTAAGGAATGAATTCAGGGTTTCTGGGCCTGGCAAGCTTTTTTTTTTCTTTTTTCTCCCCACCCCCACAGGACAGACATGCATCCGTGAGGTTCCAGTTGCTGTGGTAAATCTGATTTTGTGTTAGAAGTGTTTCTTTGGAGCTGGGTTGACAGGGTTGGGCTAGTATAGAGGCTTAAGATCACCATTGACACCACAGACATTGGAAGATAGTGTCAGAAGGAAGCTTCGGAAGATCCTTACCATTAAAAAACTTGGAGCAACTCAGAAATGAAAAACACTTTCATTCCATTAAATGTATAATCCCATCCACTATTTCTCTGATTAATGATGTATAAATATTTTCAGGTTTTTCTCAGACACCCCAATCCATACCGATGGGGTGGGACATTATAAATTTTACCACTAAGGTGAGAGTCACTCATTTTGTTTCTTCCAGATCAATGCCAGAGAAAGTCTGCCAGGGATACCACTGGGTGGCTGGTCTGTAATTTAGACATGATAAAACCTAAGCAAGGAATTTGCCATCAGAAATGTGTGTTGTCTTCTTAAGGGAGTGATTTTGTTGTTGTTGTTGTTGTTATCTGGTTGGAGTCAGAACACTAAGTCAGGGCTAGAGGAGAGTTAGAAAAGATACCTCGCTCCCAGGGTCTAAACCACCAGCCTGGGAGCACATAGGGAGGGACCCATGTCTCCAGATGTATATGTGGGGGAGGATGGTCTTGTCGGGCATAGGTGGGAGAGGAAGTCCTTGGTCCCTTGAAGGCTGGACGCCCCAGTGTGGGGGAATTCGAGGGTGGGGAGGTGGGAGTGGGTGGGGGCACATCCTCATAGAAGCAGGAGGAGGGGGGATGGAATAGGGGGTTCCCGGGTGGGGGGGGAA
>NW_021619993.1:222308-224504 GCF_004785775.1 Grammomys surdaster
GGGGAAAGGGGATAACATTTGAAATGCAAATAAAATATCCAATAAAAAAAAGAAGAGAAGAGAAGAAGAGAAGAAAAGAGAAGAGAAGAGAAGAGAAGAGAAGAGAAGAGAAGAGAAGAGAAGAGAAGAGAAGAGAAGAGAAGAGATACCTCAAGGGCTGAGGTGACTTCGTCCTTGCTTCAATTATGAGCTGGGCTTCCTTTCACAGGAGATGTAGTGGCAAATTTATCTGAAGCAATCACAGCTTACAATTTGAGTACTTAAAGGGCTAATTTTTTTTAAAGCATCTCAACAAAACAATAGAAGCTGCTGTAAAGAAGATGTCATTTTCTAGTTTCTTATTCACATGCAGTTGGGTACTATCTTTGGGTTTCCATTACTGTAAAGAGACACTATGACCTAGGCAACTCTTATAAAGGACATTTACTTGGGGCCGGCTTACAGACTCAGAGTTTCAGTCGATTATCATCAGGAAGGAAAGTATGGCAGCATCCAGGTAGGCGTGGCACTGGTGGAGCAGAGAGGTCTGCATCTTGATCTGAAGGTCTCTAGGAGAAAACTGGCTTCCAGGCCGCTAGGAGGAGAGTCTCAAAGCCCACACTCGTAGTGACACATTTCCTCCAACAAGGCCACACCTACTCCAGCAAAGTCACACCCCCTAACAGTGCCACTCACTTGCTGGGTCAAACATATTCAAACATATCCAAACCACCACAGATATTAACAGAAGCAAAAAAAAGGCACATTTTAAAACAAACCTTGAGTAGGACTTTTGATCTGCAGGCCCAAAGCAACAATACAAATAATACTGAATGTCTTATATGACATTAACACAGTTAAATTCATTTAGTGGTCTCAAAGCTGCTATCTGGGCACCAGGATAAAGGACACAGAATGTTAGTGGGCTTCTGTTGATCATACATTCTTCCAAGCATTAGCTGAGTCTAATCTCAGGTCCTCAGGGTCTAGAATGTCCTACTGTGTGCCAGGCACCGTTTTGATAACTAACAAGATGAGAATAAATAAGACAGGCTGCATCTTGTGCCTATATCTCTAGGACTTGCTCTCTTGTCAAAAAAAGAGAAAAGAAACACAGTTAAAATAGTAGTTTTGTGATATAAGGACATTGCACTTAATTTATGACCAGGAATGCTTATAATGGTTAGCAATGTTGCTCAAAAACAAAGCTATTATTTAAATCTGATAATTCAGTTAATTAAAAGTTCCTTTTAAGGCATATACTAGTGAGAAAGACCTATTTTATTTTCCCCTCTGAATTCCCATTTGGTATATAAATTTAGCCCTGAGATTCCAATGCCAAGACAAATTTAATTCATTTGCTCAATTACGAGTTAAGAAGAAAGAACTTTCTTAATGTATTCGCTATCTGCTTCTTTGGGATAATGACCAGCTGAATCTATGGGTTTTGTATAGTGATCTGTTGCTATGGTGACTTGCTGTCCAGTCAGCGGGGGGAAAAAGTATTTCATTTTTATTGCACTGATAACACTTGGCTGGTAGCAGATGTGAATACCAAGTTTCTTTTTCCTTTGTAGTAATTGGGTCCATGGGACATACACTAAATATCCCTCTTGGATATGTTAGTGGGACATCAGATACAGACTCCTCCATTAATTCCAATTCAGCCTAATGCAGTTTGAAGTAAGAAGCAGCCATGAGGATCAATAGCCCCAGTGTCCACAGAGACCACACCTTGTCAAAGATAACCATCATCAGTGAGACTAGTTACCTTTTAGGCAGTTACCTTTTAGTTACCTTTTATATTACCTTATAATTTCTGCCTGATTGATGCACACAGAAATGAATATTTTCTTTAATTGTGAAGAAAATAAGAGAAGAAATTAAAAGAAAGCAATGACATTTATAAGTCCAGAATTCTTTTAAAAATCCCAACAGTTGTATGTGTGTATGTATGAGAGAGGAGAGATTGAGGAAATGTTCTTTATTGGTTCTGTCTTCAGAAAGTGCTTTTTACTTCTCTAATTGGTAAGTGTATACACGTGACTACTCAGTGGCATGGTTAAGGGGAAGATTCCTATTATAGATACCAGAGACAAAACAGGAAGAGTCTAGAGCAAAGAGCAAGAAGTAGACCAAACATGGCCAGCAGGCTGGACATGACCATGAAAGAAGCAGAAGCAGAGGGGGGTAGAGGGAGGAGGAGGGGGGAGCAGA
>NW_021619993.1:224904-250991 GCF_004785775.1 Grammomys surdaster
GAAGAGGAAGAGGAGGGGGAGGAGGAAGAAGAGGAAGAGGAGGGGGAAGAGGAGGGGGAAGAAGACAAGGACAAAAAGGCCACAGCATGGTGATATAAAGAATGAATACCTGGGGTATTCATGGCCATGAGCTGAAGGGAGTTTAGGAGAGGGTAGAGGGGAGAAGGGGGAAAACACCAGGCTGTGGACTTTGGAATGTTTAACTTGTGGTACTGAGGGAATCTGGAGGCCAGCATGAACTTTGATATGAATTTTTGATTTCTTCATTGAGGGTAATCTTCTCTGGTATTCTACAATGGATAAAAATCAATATTGTCTTTTGTTTTGCTTTTTTGAAACAGGGTTTCTCTGTGGAGCTCTCCCTGTCCTGGAACTTGCTCTGTAGACCAGGCTGGCCTCGAACTCCCAAAGCTCTGCCTGTCTCTGCCTCCTAAGCACTGGGAAGAGGCGTGCACCACTCCCACCCTTGCCGATATTCTATTTTAAGTGTGCATAAAATTTGGGCTATTGATAGTTCTTTGAATTTTAAAATTCTTTGAATTTTACTGTTCATTAATGTACCAGAAAGGTGATGATTTCACCTAAATGGACCAAGATCGACTTGGATGAGAAGATTCAGTATTCTAGAACATGCCAGCTACACTTGAAACTACCTACCATGAGAAGGTTTTCTGCTCTAGAACACAAGCCAGCTACACTCAATCATGCAGATGGATGACAGATTCAACCTCAGAACGGATCTGAACACTGACCTCACAATCCTCTTAACTGAGTAGGTTTTGACAACTTGTCGTGCTTCATGGAGTGGGTGTGGGAATTGGGAAATTTCCAGAGAACAACTTCCTCCATTTTGTCACATTGGCTTTTCAACATATGTTGCCATGAGTGACACTTTGGAATTAGTCCTGGTAGAACTTGACTCTTATCACTTTCATTGAAATTAAGATGGTATCTCATATCTGTCATCTAGGACTATGACTTATGTGGGTACACATATCAGTTTTATCTTAAAGTTCAGTTAAATCCTTAAACCAATCAGTCAGTGTGAGTTTAGTCTTGCAGGATCCTGCAGAGGGAATTGCAAAGGTCTTCTACTTAGCACTCAAAGCCAGAGTAAGATGCAGGCAAGTGCCCTCAGGCCCAGAGTAAGGACAGGCAGTGCCTGACATACCAGCACCTCACTGCATCTTACACATACCAGAAGGAATGCATTTCTGGAGAATAAAATAATGACCCTTGCCATCTAGTAACTACAAGATGTAATTTAAGGAGCAGCGAGTTACCCTCTGAACTTTAAGACAATTGTATAGCAAGCACAAGGCTCTGGGACTGATCTCCAGCACCAACAGTAAGTAATACATAATAAAGATTGCTTTAGCCAACAAATAAGAATTTTGTGTTGCATTTCTAATGAAGGATAGCTGCGGAAGAACAGAAGAAAACGGGCCTATTTCAGTTCCCTACAAGTCCAATCTGTGCTTAATATGCAAACTATTAAATTTAAACACCCCAGCTGGTATGTCTCACAAAATTGTTCTGCACTCAACTAAACATCTTTCATGTTTACTGGAGAATTTCTCTTCTCTATTCTCTCCCATTTCTCATTAGAATTTTAGTTGAAAGCTGTTCACAGGAGCTGCAGAAGCACGTTGAAGTAATACTGGGCAGAGGGTGCAGGGAAGAGCACTCAGGAGCGTGACTGGAGATGAAAATGTGTGACTAGTGCCTGAAGATCAAAATTTAATCCCTCACTGGATAGTTATGGGAACATTTACAAAATTCTCAGACAGCTTACAGGAATGTTATAAGTACCTTAACAATATGCAAATTTATTTATACACACACAGAGAAACATGATTTTTTTTTCCAGTCTGGATGCTATGATAGCTTTCAATGTGTTTAGTAGACCCATGGTTCATAGAAATGGTTTTCTAAATGTTCTTGTCTGTGCATCAGTCTGAACGGTTCTGTATTCTTTCTCCTCTAGTTGGCTGGACAAGACATTCCTGCATATGAGTTCAGCAGCCCTTTCCTGTTTGCCAGGCATCCTGTCATCTGTCCGCACTCTGCGTGGCCAGCTGCCTCCTTCACAGTACAAGCATTCCAGATACAGGAAGCTCCTCAGGAAGAGGAGAATGCCAAGTGTTCTGTATATGGGCTTGGCATGGGGAGTGGAGGGGTCAGCATGGTAGCAGGTCTGTGGCTCATTCACGGCTCTGGTTTTTTAATTATGGCAACTCTAGATGGCTACCTCTTGTGGGTGCTTCATAGACCCACCCACACACCCCTCAGCCAGTCTGAGCTTGAATTCAATAGGAAGGATATTAATAAATACCCATAGGTCAGTATTTAACAGAAATAATGTAGAATATAAATTGGTGTAAATGAAAAGCATATGTGCATGTGGCTTGCCCACATGCCTTTTAGGTATTTCTCAAACATTCCCGCCAGTGGCTTTGTTCTCAGCTAGTCTTCTGTAATAACCAGTGGGACCTGAAAATTACGAAAACATTTATAATTTACTGAAATGTAACAATTTTGATCTTTTAATGGTCATGAAAACCTGGAAAAGTGTCAAGACTTTCGTGGAAGAAAAAACAAATTGTCCACCAGCTGAAGTGATAGTTTTTTATGTTTAAACCTCATGTCTTCCCGGTCCTATAAAGCAGTCCATCTCTGTGACATTCTCACATCAGTTTTGATTTGTGCCCCATATATCACCCTTTATTTCTTTCATTGAGTTCATAAGAAGGTCTATGACATCATGCCTCCTCAGGCACAGTGTCCTCACACAAGAAATTGGTACAGTTTTAATAAAATATTGATTCACCTTAGTAAGGGGCACAGGCCACTGGTGGGGTTAGCATGCCCAGGGACAGACACTAAAGACCTTTTAAGAAGCCATAAATTGGTTTTGTATTCTGGAAAAAAATCTAAACGACTCAGCAGGTGCAGCCCTCAAGCCTTCTTGAGAAGTAAATGCACATTTTCTTTGGGTCAGTGCTAGCCAGCAGCAAACAGGAAATGTGTCCAAATATTTACAGAGTGGTTCCTGAGACAGGTGTTTGGTGGAAGACAGACTCCTGTTGGGATGTTAGGGTATAAATCTATTACTCAGGCTCTGTCATGCCCTCTGCTGATGTTCCTTCCTGTCTTGTGTCTGCATGTGTCAGCTCACCAGACTTCCCTGTCTTGTGTTTGTGTGTACAGACACCAGTTCACCCGACTGAGAAAGTCTAGAAAGACTGTCCCAAGCTAGTCATGGCAGCCCGGTTTTGTTACATTCCAACACATTTCAGGTACTATCTGGGAATATCCCACTATTTTTTTTTCTTTTGAGAGAGTGTCTCTCTACATAGCCGTAGCTGTCATGTAGATCAGTCTGTCCTGGAATTCCCAGAGGTCCACTTGCCTCTGCCTCCCGAGTACTGGGATTAAAGGGATACACCACCATGCTAGGCTTTGATTTTCTCTTAAACACTGTTAGACTCGGTTTTCAGATGAGGAAACAAATTGAGAAATAAAATGTCTTGCTAAGGTATGTCTCGGCTCGTTCTGCCCCACGATCGGGGCACTTTGACCCGGCCCACACTGCTGCTCCAGTTCCTGGGTCAGGGTCTAGCAAGAGAGAGAATGGGGATGGAAGGGCAAGAGACTTGAAGAATGGAGACAAGACAGAGAGTCTGTTCAAGTCCCTTTTATTGAAAGGAAATCCTGGGTATATATAAGCACAAGCAGGAGACTGCAGCTGAAGACACTTTACCATGTGCGCCTTGCAGCTGGGGCCATTAGACAACAAAACAAGATATGTGAGAAAAACAAGATGTTTTTCAGAGTGTGCTCAGCTGTTGCGGGCTGTTGAAAACAAGTCTCTTGTCAGGGTATATGGTCTGAGATGGCTGCAAAGATGATAGCCGCTTTGTTCGAGGAGTCAGCTCCCAACAAAAGTACACAGCTGGCTGAGGGCCAAGGGAGTGGGTCTGCACTATCTAGTCTTCAGTCTGTCTGTGCTCAGGAGGAAACACTGTGTTGTTGGCAGGCAGGAAGTAAGGGTGTTTCGAGAGTTGATATCTAGCTGTTGTAATTTTTAAGCTATTTATAATTATATGACTCTTGTTCAGCTCAGTGGTGCTTCAGTGGAGACAGATACCGTTCTTCTGTCACTGGGACACAGCTCTGTAGCTCTCCAGGACATATGAGCAATAAATGATCCCTGTGATTCCTTCAGAGAAGAGTATCTCTGACAGAACTCTTCACCATAAAAGACACCAAGCATGCTGGCCTTTGTGTTCTGTGCTGGCTTTTTCCCAAGTCCACTCCACACTCTGGCTCTACGAAGTCCTTTTGTACCATCTACACCAAGGCCCATCTCTGCCAGCCCTCTGTCTGTGCTTGAGTCTTGCTCACTCAGTCTTCTTGTGAGGCATTTCCCCTTTCTTTAAGGATCTATGCCATGAATGGTTTTTGTCTCACTTTATACCCAAACCATTCCCTTCTTTTTTACTCTTTGGCTGTCAGATCTATTTTCTCTGTCTAGACACTCTTTTCAATAATAATAATAATAATAATAATAACAACAGATGCTGTAATAAGAGGAAGATGTGGATGTAGTGGCATAGTATTCGATTAGCTGTCTATAGAAATGTGTGTGTGTGCACGCACGTGCATGCATGACTGCACATGCCTCCCCACAATTGTCAGTGTTTTTATATTTTCTTTGTATAACATACAACATTGCTTGTAATCCCTAGACCACTATGTCTTTCATTAAAACTGAAATTTTCAAAATAGTTTCTTTAGAGGAGGTAAGAGGAATTTACGATCCCATCCTGAGTTGGCCATCTCTTCTCACTGGGCAAGGAGAGTTAACTTGCCACAAATGAACAAAAGCAATATAGTCTGTTCTAGAGAAGGCTCTCCCGTAGCCTTTACACCCTCGCACCAGCCTCCTTGGTCCCTACCCTATGCTATGCGGCTCATGCATGCTTTTGCCCTCAGAACTTTAGGCTGTTGTTTTCCTAGTAGTGTTATTCAAGCCTTAGAGGAAATTTCCATAAAATGGAATCCTCATCATGGTTCTCTTCCACCCCTCTTCAACTCACTCCCACCTCCATCTGCTCAACAGAGAAATTGTCTTTCTTGGATAATAGCCCACCATCTTGCCAAACCCAGGAAAGTTTACATGGGGTCCAACTGGGGTATCTCTGCCCATACTGGTGTCCCAGTATTCTGTGCCATATCCAGAGTGAAACTGTTTGATGTTACCTCTGGATAAATTGAGATGCACAGCAGGAAGGCTAACCATCACCAGGAAGGGGACCATATACTTAAGTACTCTAAGATGGGCTGGTTCAACCCATCTCCACACAGAGCAGAGCTGAGCTGACTCTGGCTCCTGCTCCTCCTTCCAGCTCAGATCCTTCCTGGGAGCTTTCTGTGAAAACAGCAGCACCACCTTCCTCTGAGAAACCATCTCTTACCGAGCCTTACAAGAGACAAGCCAATACAGGACATTGCACTGAGACGATACTAATTCTGGATTCAGATTTAAACTGGCATTCATTTTATTGATTACTCAAGGAAAAAAACATAATCTGTGAATTACCTGGTCAACAATGAGGTTCTTTCTACTCAAGGGATTGCTGCATTCTGAGGATTACTGAAATCTGAGCGAGTGACTCACATCTCACTGGAAATCTTTACTGTGCAAAGGACAAGTTGTCCGAGCAGCCGGGACACTTCAGGCTGCGTTTCAGTCAGTGGGAAGTTTAATTACGTCATTTGAATAGTGTTATTCATCCCACTAACCTCCTGAAATGTGATAAGCATCGGGACTGTTATCCCAGGTAAAGAATTCACTTGCTTCTGCCGTCTTGTTTTAGTATGTCATTACAAAGTTAAATGGTTCTTTGGAAAGTGATCTTGAGAATCCTACGCCTTCATAAATCGTGTCCTATTCAAGGGTTTGTATATCCCTGGGGAGTCTTTAGGTTACAAGGACTAGTAATTATTGTTATTTAACTTCTTAATCATGTTCTCTTTCTCCTGGGAGCTCCATAGCTTATTGTCCTTAAGCAGCCTGGTTAATGGAGTTTGCCTTCAGAGATTAACATTATTGTAAGGAATTTATTGCTTACCTGTCAGCTTTCACATTAGGGGTGGAAACGCAGAGCTCTTGGTAGGAAGACATTCAAGCAATCTATACAAGGTTATGAGGGCGTCTTCCCTTCCTGTCACTTTACATGATCATTGAGCATCCCCTTTCTCTCCTTGGATACTCGAGGAAGGTAGAGCCCAACAAGGAAACAGGTGAATTAGGTTCAATCTAATCTTTTCACTTTGCTTTTCTGCCATTACTCCTGCGCCCAGGCTTCCTCCCTAAAACTGGTGCTATTCCTGAGGCAGCACTGAGCCAAACGGACTTAAACTAGATAAAATTGCTTCTTAGATTGGATTCCCTATATTAGCTGTAGAGAGCAATGACAAATGTTAAGATAGGAGGATAAGTGAGGGAGAATTGGTAAACGGCTCTTCTTCCTATAGGAAAAAATAATTAGCCATAGTAATGCTTGCCAGCCATGCTACAGCTCAACTTTGTAAATCAGGCTGTCTCTGTGTGTATGTCTCTCTGACTCTCTGTCTCTCTGTCTTTGTGTCTCTTTGACTCTGTACGTTTGTCTCTGTTTCTGTGTGTGTGTCTTTTCTGTCCCTCCTGTGTTTCTCTATCTCTCTCTGTCTCTCTGTTTCTGTGTGTTGTTTCTGTATCTCCTGTATTTCTCTGTCTCTGTGTGTGTCTCTTTGTCTCTGTATGTATGTCTCTCTCTGTGTGTCTCTGACTCTGTGTGTATGTCTCTGTCTCTGCATGTGTCTCTCTGTGTTCTCTGTCTCTCTCTGATCATCTCTGTCTTTTTTGCCTCTCCTGTGTTCTCTGTCTCTCTCTGATCATCTCTGTGTCTCTCTCTGTATGTCTTTCTCTCTATGTATCTCTTTTTCTGCCTCTGTGACTCTCCCTTCCTCTCCTGTTTCTCCCTTCCCCACTTTCTCCTCTTTCTCGCCCTCACTGTTTCCCTTCCTCTCTCCATTTATCTTCGGCCTGCCTCCCAGGTAACAGACACTTGATGAACTAAAGACAAATGAGCAAAAATAAAACAAGACCCTGGGTTCAAGACACATAGCTGTAGGCACACTGACCTAAAGTGGCCCAGGAGATTGAAACAAGCTCTGCTACACCTTCCCTCCCAAGGCTGGTCCTGATTGTGTTTCCACCCCTCCCCCAGTCCCCTGCTTCCATCTATCATTTTTTTTATGACTTGCATCTTCCTTGCCTTGATCAATTTATTCTAATCATATGCATGTCTAACTGAATAGGTGATAGATGTAAAGCAGGGATTACCACTAAAAGTTAAGTTTGAGGATACACTTTGCTTTGATACTCATGTACCTGAAACCAGACTAAGCAGGGTAGGCTCCACTTCCCTTGTACCTAGATATGCTGGAAATATGTTTGAGGACAAACTGTCCAAGTTTGATGGTCATGGGGAAAGAAATACTTATTTCATTATTTGGAGGGTAGGGTGTTGCTACTTGGTGCAGTGGGGGGTCCTGGGTTGTTAATAGGTTGCTAGGTCCATTGGTTAGAGTGGAGCATGCATGTACAGCACATTTTAAAAATAACCAGACACCTTACATTTGATCTTCATCCAGCTACTTGAGGATGCTATCTGAATGCTCTCCCAGAACATTTAAGCCAGCTCCAAGAAAGTCTCTGTCTAGGAACCAAATAGAAAACACACATCTATTTATATCAAATTCCAAAAGCCATGTTCCCTAGACCGATCAACAACACCTCTAACAGTGTCTGATCATTGTGTGCTCCTAATGTTGGTATGGCACAAGGATCAATTGAATTATAAATAAATTGAATTGATAGAGCTGAAAAGATGGTTCAGCAGTTAAGCATGTGTACTGCTCTATGGGGGGGCGGGGAGGGGAACCTAGCTTGATCCTCCAACATGCACAACTGCCTGTAACTTCAGGTCCATGGGAACTAGCACCCTCTTCTGGCCTCCATGGACACTGCACTCATGTGTGCAAATCTACCCAAAGAGACTCACATACACATACTTTTTAAAAATTAATATATTTTAAAGTAGATTGCACTGAAAAGTTGCGTTAATATCAGCAACTATTTAGTGGATGTCCCAGAATTCCAGGGGACAGGCCTGGCCTGTCTCTAGGGGATAGGGCTGGCCTGTCTCTAAGTGTTCCAAACACCCTGAAGTAGCTTCTGGTTTGTAAGTGGACAGAGATGCTCATTTGCCTCTGGGACCTTTGGATATCCTCTGTCTACTCTGTCATAGATAGCTATTAAGTTGGATTTGCCAAGGTCTTGCCCAGCTGTGCTCAGATCCTCAACCTTTTGACTTGTCCCAAGCCACTCCTTTTTGAGACAATCCTGACCCTATACTGCCTAAATTCTCATTTTCATGTACCAACAGGATTTTTTTTTATACAAATAAAAAACATTTAGAAGGTCTGGGGATGTGTACATACACACATATACTTAGGTAGCTTAGCTACCAGGAAGTTACAGTTCATCTTTCCTGGTTTTACTCGAAGCAGGGTGGGTTATACCTGGCCAAGTGGAGCAGAACAGTGGTTAAGCACTTCTTTATGGCTAGGGACTATTGCCTCTTACAGCCTGATTCAATTCCTCCTGACCTGAGGCTATTACTCAACAGATCTGAGTGGTTCTTGTCAACACATCATCCTGACATCATCCACCATCCACTGATTTGCTCGACCCAACACCCATCACTTGGCTATGAGATTCTATGTGCTGTGCTTGAATTGAGCAAATACAGTCCATGTAAAATTATCTCAGGCCCACAGGGCTCAGCTGCTGCCATAGCTGAATATTATCCCATGGCACTTAGCTCTCCTCTGTCCCGTGACAGCAAGTAACACTAGGAGTCACATGATGCATGCCCTATCTATAAGCCTGAGCTAGCAGAAAGTCATTTATTTTTCCAAGTGCGTTTAACACTCTTAGTGAGTGAGTGCATTTGTCTCACTCAGTTTTGTCTGTAATAGTTTTGCAGGAAACTTGCATCATTAAAATATCATCTGCTCATGCCAGTAACCTTCAATACTTTGCTCCCAGTGTAATACTTCACAATTCATTTCACGTCTAATGATACTGGTTCCCATTTGCAAGATAACAGATTGCTGATGTTGGCTTGAGACAGGAAATTAAAGTATGGGAGTACATTTATCATGCCACACTTATTTTACTTGAAAACAGAAAGAACAGGGATGACATCAAAACGTTTTCAGGACCTGGTGTGATAGAACACCCTTTAATCCTAGCACTCTGGAGGTTGAGGCAGGTGAGTCTCTATGAGTTTAAGGCCAGCCTGGCCTACACAGCAAGCTCCAGGCCAGCAAGGCTGAATAGTGATATCTTGCCTTAAAAAGAAAAGAAGCATTTTTTTCAGATGCACATTTTAAAGAAACGTTTGGTATGCTAGTAGTAACTGGTTAATTCGACAGCACACCATTCTTATGGTTGTACCATAAGATTATTCAGCTATTTCATGTCATTGCTATTATTTATAGATTCACATATCAGTTTTTACTTTAAAATGTTTTTATTTTTGAAATTAAAATATAATTGCATCATGTCCCCCTTCAGCTGCATGCACAGCTAAAGACCCTGCAGGAAAGGAGATAGAGTAGGCAGTCTGGGAAATAACCTCTCTTTGTCTTTGAGTGATTCCATCCATCCAAGCATATCTACATAGTTTCCCGTGTTTTTCTCCAAGTAAATACTTTGTCTGGAGAGTATTTTCCCTTCAGTGTTGATTTCATGCATCGGAAAAGTCCCAGGAAGGATATTTCTCAGAGATATTCAGTTGTCAAAGGCAGTGGTCTCATGCTGTCATCATTTCAGGAAAGGAAGGTCTTCTCACCAAATAATTATAAGATTAAAAGACTGGAAAGGGTAAATGAGTTAGCCACAATCACTCAAGGATGCTCTTATGGAGTTGTGTAGGAGGTTTGAATAAAAAGAAATCTGATATGGGGCGTTAGTTTTAAGAAATACCAGTTTTGGTCAGAAATAACAGTGTGATAAATTCTAGAATTACAAATCTATAAAGCTCCAATATTTTCAGCACTTTGATACCAGGTTTTATTTGGTAGTGTTCTGCAAGGAAGAGTAGGATCAAGTTTTTGATTCTATGGCATTTAACCACTCTACTTAGTGGCACTGTTTTGATTTCGGAGGGGCTATACTTACCGATTGTGGTATAAGTACTTAGAGGTGTCCATCCATCAGCCAGCACTGTGTGGACACTTTCCAGTATTCAGTTCATGTATGAGTTACTTGGTAGAGACTTCAGGCTTCAGAGGTTCTTTTCATACAAGAGAGTAGTACCAGTCTACAGAAAATAAGCACCTATTGATTGTTTCCCATCAACTTGTGAAGGCATGAAAGCTGGGATCATATGTCCAGAGCAGAGCACTGCAGCTACATATTCTAAATGTACCTGAGGAAGCTGTGGTCCTATGAAGGAAACATGATGCACATGAAGGCTGCAATGTAGCTTCACAGGAAAGATGTACGTGTGACAAACTTACACAGCATGGAAACAAGTGTGTCTTGCTCTGGAATCTTACAAAGGCACAGACTGGTCAGAGTGTAGTAGCATGTATCTTTGATCCACTTGAGGGGCAAAGGAAGGAGGATCTCTATGAGTTAAAGGCGAGGCTGGTCTACATAGTGAGTTCCTGGACAATGAAGGCTGCATAGGGAGGTTCTCTATGGAAACAAACAAACAAACACACACCAAGCAAGCAAGCAAACAAACAAACAGAAAGATACAAACTGTAATAAAGGCAAAGTTTCAATGGGCTCTCTGATATCATCTCTATTTCCATCTCAACCTCCATAGATCAGGGTATTATGAATGTCAGCTCAATGATATTGGTAGTTTATTTGTATAAATTGGATAAATTAAGCTACCTTTGGTTTGTCCCAACTTGAATTTTGGTCTTAAGCCTTGGTCATGCCCTCATAAATGCTGAAGGACAGTTAGCTATCACAAAACTGGTAAAGACTAAAATCCACTGGCTCAACAAGACTTTAAAACACATTATAGGAGAGATGGGGACCATAGAAGACACATAAGTGTTGAAATATAGAGCTTATTCAGGAATGAGAATTCCTGAATACATGCGTGCAGTCCTGCCTTGAACACTAGACATGTATTCTGAAAATTACATTGTACATCTGTAAAACATTTGTTATCTAATCACCAGCTGATGAACATTTACGGTGATCTCATTTTCTTGCTATTGGAAGTACTGTAACAATTTACACATGTGTCCTGTCCAGCAGGACATTAAACAGGGGTCCGGGGAGATCACCTGAAAGAGAGTGGGGGGGGTGTGGGGGGACAGGCAAAGATGCAAAGAAATGACAATCTGTCTATAGTCTGATCAGATCGCAATTTTTACTTTTTCTTTCTTTCTTTCTTTTTTTTTTTTTTTGATTTGGTTTGGTTTTTTGAAACAGGGTTTCTCTGTGTAGCCCTGGCTGTCCTGGAACTCACTCTGTAGACCAGGCTAGCCTCGAACTCTCGAACTTAGAAATCCGCCTGCCTCTGCCTCCCAAGTGCTGGGATTAAAGGCATGCGCCACAACTGCCCGGCTTTACTTTTTCACACACAGGTTATATACACAAAAAGATAGGATGTGGGGAAGGGGATGATGCAGGAGCGTAGGTGTTCAGGGAGAGTACAGATATCTTCCAGAACAGAGTGTCAGCTGGGTAAAGGTTCAGGGGACTATGACTCCGCCTATGATTGACTTGTCCTTGTCTAAGTTGGTACTATCCACCAAGGCTACCTATCTACAAGGTCTATGACTACTCAGGCTTGGCAAGGTTCCACCAAAGCTGCTTGTTTACAATAGCTTCTAGGCATCTGTTTCAGTGTTTTTCCACAGAGACTCAAAACTTTGTGTTAGCAGGCATGTATGTCAGGCCTATTGCTGATTTTAGGCCTATGGCTGATTTAGGCCTTCAGTGTATAAGCAGGGCTGCCCCTGACACACATGAACATACAAGTTAAAAAATATACTATACTTTGTTTCTGTGTCAAGTGGTTGTGTTTGACAATCCCGTGTTTGATGTTGTGATGATAACCACTCCTATTCTCTCAGTCAAGAAGCTTCCCCCTTAAAATGATACAATGAAGCATATCAGACAAAAATCAGTTTCTTAATAAAATATAAGTCTCAGTAACATGAAGAAGTAATGCTTTCAGCCAGTCAAGCATATCTTAATGAGATCATTCATTCCATGGCTTTGAGAACAGTATTTCATTCTCTGATTTACAACTTTCAGCGGGAGTTACTCATATGTTCTTGAAAATTCTGATTCCTCTTTTTTTTTTTTTTTTTTTTTTTTTTTTGGTTTTTCGAGACAGGGTTTCTCTGTGTAGTCCTGGCTGTCCTGGAACTCACTCTGTAGACCAGGCTGGCCTCGAACTTAGAAATCCGCCTGCCTCTGCCTCCCAAGTGCTAGGATTAAAGGAATGTGCCACCACTTCCCGGCTAAAAATTCTGATTCCTAATACACAGGAAACTAGAACATTTACTTTTTTGAAGAGTCTGCTTTCATGGACACGCTTATATTTTTATATTAGGCGACCATCCTGTACCTACAAGAGGGAATAAAATTATCAGTGTCTCTCACGATGAGTCACATTTTAATTACTGCAAATGGGAATTGACAGGTGTACAACATTGCTCCCAGTGTCTTCCTTTTGATGTTTCATTTCTTGGCTAACGGATCAACCCCTTATTTCTGTTCTTGCCTACTCTTAAAATATAAGGGGCTAACTCCTCACAGGGTAGTGAGAAGTCACCTATGTAATAGCACTCCTCTATCTAGTCTGGACACAGGATACACATCGTAAGAGTCAAAGTTACAAAGAAGACACTCATGGGGTTTAATGGAACATGAATAGAAGGTGGTAGTCCAACAGGAAATAGGAAGTCTCTCAGAAGACCCCAAATAAATGAGCAGGAACTGGGGGAAAAAAAACAAAACAAACCAAATAGCTATATGATTTGCTGTCT
Source organism: Grammomys surdaster (assembly GCF_004785775.1). Lineage (NCBI taxonomy): Eukaryota > Metazoa > Chordata > Mammalia > Rodentia > Muridae > Grammomys > Grammomys surdaster. The sequence continues at coordinate 238,051 of NW_021619993.1, forward strand.
CTCAGATTTTCTCTTCAAGGAATGTGACTTTACAGCACAGAGCTGTCATGTTTGGAGGTACCTGTCATGTTGTCTCCCCCCAGCCAGCCCCCAAAAGCAACATGGCTTGAGCATGGTGGAGACAGAATGTTTAAATTCATTCAGATTTTCTCTGACATTTGTGCTTACCAGTCAAATCCATCAGAAATGAATCTGTGAGCTGGGAATAACAACAATTTAAGATAATTTCCCACATGGAGTCTTTAGATATGTGTGTCTTCCTTGAAATACCCTCAGAGGTCAGGAGATTAGTAGAGGGCCATTAGCGGTATTTCAAGAGAAGAGAGGGAGAATGAAGTGTTTACAGGGGGGCTGGAGAGATGGCTCAGTGGTTAAGAGCACTGACTGCACTTCCAGAGGTCCTGAGTTCAAATCCCAGCAACCACATGGTGGCTCACAACCATCTGTAATGAGATCTGATGCCCTCTTCTGGTGTGTCTGAAGACAGCTACATTGTATTCATATATAATTAAATAAATAAATCTTTAAAAAAAAAGAAGTGTTTACAGGGTTGAATGGTAATAATGGTACAGGAAAAGTTTAATGGGGAGGGGAAGGGTAGAGTAGAGTGGAAGAGAGAATATATAGAAGAATATCTAGTACTAAAGCCATTTACAATCTGCTGGTAATGTAGAAGTTGCCTAAAATTTATACTTACACATATATAAAATAGTTAAAATGTAGTTATGCTACAATAGGACAACAATATCCATATTAGATACTGTTGGGTGTGACTTGGTCCTCTCCATGGGGTGCCATGGTCACGTGACAGGAACCTGGTCAGGAGTAGGCAAAACACCTACCATCCTCTCTTCTGAGGGTACCAGAGTTTCTGAACCCACTCGACCGTACCAAGTTTCCTGGCTCGGTCCTCTGTCCCCCCAAGATACCACAGGAAAACGAATAAAAGGCCTAGTGCCAAGAATAGGATTACTTCGTTTTGGATTGTAAGCAGATAGGTGAAGGCCACACATCCAAGGGTATGTAGGCAGCATAAACCTTATGAATTAAGAAAAAACAACAACAAAAGAAAAAACCGAGAGGATACAACGTTAGGTGAGAAGGGAAGTGGGGGTGTGTGGGAGTAGCTGGTGGGGGTGAGTGTGGTCAAATTGCATTGTATGACATTCTCAGAAAAACGAGGGAAGCTGTTAATAGTCGACAGTAGCTTCGAACAAGAAAATTTATTTCCATTTACGTGTGTCAGTTTTAGACTTTAGGACACAAGAAAATTTCAAAGTCTCATCTGTTAGAGGAGTGCTCTCTCTTACTTTCCCTAACTTCAGCAAGGCAGGAGTGTGAGCCACACTTTAAAACTCCGATCAGCTTCAGGGAGTTCCAATTACTGAGAAAGTTTGTGACTTTTACACTGTCACTTAATTTCAGGATTGTAAAATTAAACTAGTGTAAGGTTTTCACCCTCAGGAGTTCTTGATGAATAAATATGCCACACATGCACACGGAGCTAACTTTATGGCTCCAAAGGAAACTTGAGTAGTACTTTGTACTTGACCATACAGAGACATTTTTGATAGGAAATAGTTAGAATCTCCTTTAGGGAACAAATTCAAGGAAAGTTTTGAATCCTAGCATTGCTTTCTACATTCACTTTGATGATGGAAGTGGCAAAGACTCTAATCAAAGCTTTGGGTCCAGAGTATAGCTTAGGGATGGGAAACATCAGGGCCAGTACTGAGACAGTTTTTTCATCAAAGCTTTTCCTCCTCTGCATTTAAGCCAGACGTAAAGGATAAGATTCAGAGCCAAATGGGATGTCTAGTACTACTTAGAAATAAACTCCTACTTGGTGGTAGAATGGTACAAATTCGCACAATTATATGGTTGCAAAACCTTTTGCAAATGACTTTTCAACGACAGCTTTTTTGTCTACAATTTCTGTATACTCCAGAGCAATTTCCCTGAGCCATGCATGACGATGCTGTGATGTTGGAAAGTCATTCCAAGGTCAGTGGACTATTCCATATTCATCCCAGTGAAGGCAGAAAACTTTACTGCCTTTGTCTCTACCCCTGTCCCACTAAAACCAGAAGCTTTCCCTGGGAGAACAGCAGTGCCATTCTATTCTGACCAGGGATTATTACACTGGATACCTTTTTGCTATTTCACTAAGAATAGAAAATATTAACTACACAAATAACGGCAGTTTTTGTCCTCTAGGACCCGAATCACCGATATCAGCGTCACCTACAATGATTATCAAATATTCCCATCAGCCTTATCCCTGTGCTAACAGAGGAAAGATGGGTGTGATGGCTTATTTTTTAAAATATTTTAAATTTTTATTATTTTATGTGTATGAGAGTTTTGCTGCCGTGATGTCTGTGCACCAGATGTAATGTTCCTTGAGGAGGTGGTGAGCCTCCGTGTGAGTCCTAGGAATCAAACCTGGGTTCTTTGCAACAAGAATAAGTGCTCCATCTAAACCACGAAGTCAACTCTCCAGCCCTGTTTTTCTTTTTCCACAGTAAAATCTATTATCATCAGTGAACTTAAAAAGTAGATTGCCTACCCAAATCAAAATTCATTGTTAAATTTCCACACACAAAAAAAAATAACAGTGAATATGTAAACTGTAAATCATTTCTCCTCTATCAACTGAGGCTGGAAGCAAGGTTTTTGCAAGCCTGGGAATCCACTAAAAATTCACTAAGAATACACACCAACCACAGTGCTTGTGTGTACAGGAAAGTATGACTAAAATCTGCATGAGTCATGTGCAGCTATAATGCTAACTGTTATAATATGGCTTTTTATTTTGATCCCACGACTGTCCAATTTTGATTCCTAGTTTTCTTTTACATGAACAAAACCCAAAATCACTACTCAGATGTTGGTTATATTCATAGAAAAATGCCCTCAAAGAATTGATGAAGTAAGTTTAACACCCTTGTCATCAGAGCTTCCTCTGGGTCTCTGATTTTCCTTTTATCACCAAGGGCAGATGTGACAAACACACAGAGAACTTCTTGACACACAGACTCAGAGGAGTTCTCCAGATCAGTAAGTCCAGACAGGAGCTCTGGGTTTGCACCTGTAACCAGCTCTCAGATGATGTTGACTACGCTATTCCAGTTTCCTTTTAGAACTATCCCTGTAAGGTCATTGGCCTACTTAACTTTCAATAATCAATGACACACCACCTAGGGTCACCCAAGAAAGGTCTCAATGGAGGGACTGCCTAGCTCATGTTGACGTGTGGGTCAGTTTTTCAGGAATTGCCTTTATTGTTTATTGATGTAGAGAGGCTCTCCCACTGTGAGAGGCATAGTTCCCTGAGTGTTTTTTCCTGGGCTGTGTAGGGCTAGCTAAGTATGGGTCTGACTGAGCCAGCCAGCAAACAGCCTTTCTCCTGCTTGAACTCCCTCCTGCCCTGACTTCCCTCAGTGATGGGGTGTGATCTAAAAGCTGAAATAAGCATTTTATTCCCCTAAATTGCTTTTGGCCAGAGTGTTTTTATCAGAGGGTTTATCAGAAAGGAAACTAGATGCTTTTGTATGCTCTCTTGGTCAGGTTTAACCCTGCAGGGCTGAGTCTAAGAAATGCACCATGAGCACACAGAGTTCAAGAACTGCATTTCCCAGCCTTATCCTTGATTTTCTCAGTGTTCCCAGCAAAGAGCTAACATCTCTGTGGATAATTTCGTCTCTCAGCAAAATGCTGACCTGTTTGAGGAAATTTTGGATCTTCAAAATTACGTTGAAGCACTCAGCGATTGCTGCCTTACGGTGTTCTGTTGATCACGAGCCGGCTATCTTATTGACTTGACAATGCATTAATTATTGATGAGAAATTCTCTGCTTGAGCTTGTAATTCAATTATGGATTTTGTCATTATCCTCACAGTAAGTGTCTCTCATCACCGCAGCTCTCGATAGCTAGACTGTGCGGGTGTCCTTCAGGGATGCTCTGTGAGTGGAATTCTTAGAGAAAAACAAACTGAGATGTATGTGTGTGCTTGGAGGTTAATCTGTGAATCTATATGGGTCTCTCTTGCTCCACTTCCCGCCCCCACACCCTGAGAAATGCCTGGTGGTTTTTCTTATATTTTTGGTTTCCTGGGAAGGAGACTCATACATAATGTGTTTTAGATTATAGTGATTCTAAGTGAACTTAATCACAATTCTATTTACTGAGTTGCATTTGGGCCATTCACTCTGGAACCATTCACTCTGGAACCGTTGCTGTTTTGATTCACTGTGTTAGAGGTCACTTGTTCTGCACCTTGTAGGACGTGGGCAGTTTAGGCATGTCAGGGTCTGTTGGCAAGTCACCTGTGGTTTGCTTTATTAGGTTTTGTTTTTCAGGATCTAACTTCACTGGACAGTTTCCTTTCAGTGTTCCCATGCATAATTTAGCAGCTTACATCATTTTAGGTTATTTCTGAAACACTTCTATTTTTTTCCTTAGGAGAGCTAACCTTAAGAGCACATGAGAAAATGTTCAGGAAGGGGGCATGAGATGTTGGCCAGATAACCCGATATGCTCTGACAATGCATCACTGCAATTGGCTAAAGGCAAGATCATATTTCTTGATGGTTACTGTTTCCTAAAGAGACATGAGGGCTTTCATTTTAAGAGTTTGTGTATTTTCCCATTTTTATGACCACCTTCAGGAATTAGAGGTGTTTATGTCTTCCCAGGGCTACTGCAAACTCTTGCAGTGTCATTAAAGTGTATTTCAGCTCCTATTTTCTACACAGTCACTCATCCCAGGGGTTTTATCCCAGAAATGAGTTCTTGTACCACTTTCTGAATGCTTTTAAAACCTATATAAAGAAGTTTAAGCTACCGACTAAACTGTGCTGACTTTTTGCTCAGAGTTGGCATAGATTGACCCATACATACACACCAGTCCAACTGCATTTTCAAGTCCATATCCAGGAACAAAACAGAAGACTAGGGTCAGTGTTCACTGGCTTTAGATAGGACCTGAATAGGCGCTTTGTGATGGCAGTACAGTAGATCTGGTGTGTATTTTTGAGTTTCGGTAATACAACTGGAAATACTATTCAAATAAGGATTTTCCACACAACCTCATTTACTTTGAAATCAATGGCTTTTGCCTTTAAAAATTGACTGTTTTAAGTATATTTTTACTTGCACAATCCTGTATTTGCCTCCTTCTGCTCTTACATGGTACCGGACCATTCGAAAGTCCAGAAATCATTTTGCTTGAAAGAATTGTCTTAAAGTTTCTATTGCTGCAATGAAAAACCGTGACCAAAAAGCAAGAAGAGGAAAGGATTTATTTGGCTTACACTTCTGTATTGCTGTTCGTTATTGGAGGAAGTCAGGACAGGGACTCACACAGGGAAGGATCCTGGAGGCAGCAGCTGATAAAGAGAGCATGGTAGGGTGGTACTGACTTATCTAGTCCAGCAGGGCAGTAAACAGGGGTCCCGGGAGGTCACCTGAAAGAGAGGATGGGGGAAACAGGTGAACGCAAAGAACCACGATTTGTCTATAGTCTGATCAAATCGTAATTTTTACTTTTTCACACAGGGGTTATATACACAAAAAGGCAGGATGTGGGGAAGGGAATGACGCAGGAGCGTAGGTGTTCAGGGGGAGTACAGATATCTTCCAGGGCAGAGTGTCAGCTGGGTGAAGATTCAGGGGACAGATCACTATGACTCCGCCTATGATTCACTTGTCCTTATCTAAGTTGGTACTATCCACCAAGGTTACCCAAGGTCTATGACTATCCACAAGACCTATGACTACTTGTTCTCATCCAGGCTGGTACATTTCCACCAAAGCTGCCTGTTTACAATATCTTATAGCTATCTGTTTCAGTGTTTTTCCACAGAGACCCAAGACTTTGTGCCAGCAGGCTGACTTAGGCCTATTGCTGATTTTAGGCCTTCAGTGTATAATAAGCAAGGCTGCCCCTGACACTGACTGGCTTGCTCATCTTGGTTTGTTTAGTCTGCCTTCTTGTAGAACCCAAGACCACCTGCCCAAGAAAGAAGTCCAGGCCCTAAAGTCCCTGTGAACTATGGGCTTTGCTTTATCCCCAGTGAGCCGAGTGAACAGGAGGAGAGAGCACTGGGCTGACGTAGAGAAAGGAGTGAGCATTAGACTCAGTGTGGTATTGCTTTTCGAGTGGAACTCCCAGTCTCTGATCACTTCATAAATTCCTCTCCACACGAAAGCAAAGGTAACTTGTCTGATGTGTGCCAGGCCAGATTCTCTTCCCCTGTTTGGGGATCTGCTGCCTGTATAGAGCATTACAGTCTATGGAAATTAAAGTGGTTTGTAAGACTCCAAGTGACATCTGACATTAGGGATGAGGAGATGTACTGCTGGCCTAAAATAAGTTTGCATGCTTTTGTATTGTTCTATTATTTCCTTTAACAACCGGCCCAAGGAAGGATTAAATTTTGAGCTGGGAGAATCACTGTAGAATTTGGTAATACAGGGATCTGCTTCTTTGCATTCCATGAAGATGTTTGAGATCATTTCTGCTGTGACTTTAACAGCTGTGATCCAGGAGCCCTGTCGGGAGCCAGCTGTCTGCTTCTCTAGCTTGCCCGCTAGGCAGGATCAAAACAGGTCAGGGTTTACTGACTGTGCAATACGATCTGTGGGCAAGCAGATTTCCTGGCCCGCTGATGCACGGAAGGGTAAGAGGGGATACACTTGAGGCTCAAGGTGAGGGGCTGAACGTTCTACTAACCTTGACGGAAGGAGCAGGGAGGCCTCCGGATAGCGATAGAAAGATACCCTATGTACTGTCAGCCATTGTTTCTGGAGCTTGTGGTTTTGCTTCCCACGGCACTGTGGGGTATAAAAAGGCTGTACTCACTAACCTTATTGCTGCAGTGTTCACTGGACAGCTCTTCCGATCTATCTTTTGTCTCTTCTTGCTGTCTTTCCTATAATCATCCTCCCTTCCCCCTCAGGGATTGTTTGACAGAGCCCCACCTAGCAGGAGGTCAGTGTCTCCCTACTGGTGAAGGGCTTTGGTGTGGTAGCAATCAGCACACACACGTGGGACTCAATCTGGTCCCTTTGGAGGTAGAAAGGTCATTTCAGTAAATTGCCACCGATTTTCCACTTGTTCAGATTCTCCTGGTGCTTTTACCAGTGGTGGTGTATTTTTACCTTCTTGGCTTTAAAATGAGTCGATATGTAGCAACGTCTCCACCTACTGGTGTTGATGATTATAACACCATAGCCACCGATTTTCCACTTGTTCAGAGTCTCCTGGTGCTTTTACCAGTGGTGGTGTATTTTCACCTTCTTGGCTTTAAAATGAGTCGATATGTAGCAACGTCTCCACCTACTGGTGTTGATGATTATAACACCATAGCCACCCTTCCTCCACACACTGTTAGTCACTCACCTTTTCTAAGAAGCATCAGAATCTGAGTAATGTCAAATAGAGCTGCAGTAAAGTTTCCCAGTGGTTTCCTAACGTGACCCTGTAGGATCCCACTACGGATGGGACACTTTCCTTCAGCAAATACTATGTAGGTCTGCTCTGGCGTTCAGAAAACTCCAGACTCCGTAGTACTTAAAGTCACACCGGAACTCAGAGGTGCAGCTCTCAGAATGATAGCATGGGACTGCCAGAGTTTATAGAGATTGCGGTGTGGCCTCTAGCCCCAAGGGTTTAGGCAAAGTGATACTTTTATATTATGTGAGATTTCTTTGAAATGACCATTGCCTCTCAGCATTTTCCAGAGGGCAAGTTCTTCACCATGCCTCCGGGTAACCAGGGATGCCGTGATGGCTAAAGAAACACTATTTTGCCGGGCAGTGGTGGCGCACGCCTTTAATCCCACTACTTGGGAGGCAGAGACAGGTGGATTTCTGAGTTCGTGGCCAGCCTGGTCTACAGAGTGAGTTCCAGGACAGCCAGGGCTATACAGAGAAACCCTGTCTCGAAAAACAAAAACAAACAAACAAACAAACACCCACTATTTTATGGTAGGTATCTGTTAAGGTAATATTTTAAAAAGGCTATTTCTTGAGCCGACTATCTAAGTGGCGGCGGCTCTGCTTAGCTCTGCCGCCATGTTCCCCGGCCAGAGGCCACATGTTCGCCACAGCTGGAAGCAGCCAGCCAGAAACACCAGCCCGGGCACCCACAAGACGACAGTGTGGGAGATGGCTCTGCATTGCAAGGTTCGGGTATATACATCTCTGGAGAAAAATCAGCATTTTTATTTTCTTTAATTTAAAGGATACGTACATGCAGCTCAGTAGTAGAAATTCAGCCCACCACGATCAGCCCTGGGTTACTGTTACCAACCATCTTGCCTGTAGAAGAAACACACTCTGCATCAAAGAGTGACCTGACCTTTGGCACACTGAGCACAGAAGGACGTGACTTGTATAATGGACATTTCCTTCTCAAGGATGCAGGAATGTGCTGTTTCTTAAGATATATGGCATTGGAACACAGTCCATGAATGAAGCTGTAGGAGATCTCAGAGACCGTGTGAGAAACTCCAAATAAAAGAAGAGTCTTGAAATCTCCGTTCCTCAATAACATGGGTTGTTCTTAGAATATGCTTTCGTCCCAGGTGTAGTAACAGGAGTGGGTTTTATTTTAGATTGCCCATGATCTTACTTACTATTATTCAGAATGATGCTTCCAAACACGGTCCCCTGTGATAACACACAATTCTGTCTAGGGTCTGCCTCGGTGGCTTGAGTTTTACTCTGTGCATTCAAGCATGTGTGTAGTAAAAATATTATGAAAAATCCTGGCGTGTGGCTACTTCCCTCATTGGACCATTTATGTTCCCAGATGAAACACACACACACACACATACACACACACACACACACACACACACACAAACACACACACACACGCCTTAAGAGGCACAATTAGCTTGGCAACTGCCTACTCTCCATGCTGTTAGAATATGCTTTCCCATCGATAACCCCAAATTATCACTTACTATTTACTATTTTCCATCTGGACTGCTTTTAAACAAATTGGGCAGCCCTATGGGCTCTTGGCCCATGCTCTCTTGGCCCTTAGCCCATGGCGGCTTTTGTTTCCCCTCCTGCATGTTCTTCTCTATCCCACGGAGGCTTCTCTCTTTTCTTTCTTTCCTCTTCCTCGTGATCCCAAGCCTGGGAACCTAAATCCTACCTATTTCTTTTCTCCCCAGCTATTGGCTGTTGGCATCTTTATTTACCAATCAGAATTAACTAGGGGGCAGGGTCCCTCAGTGTCTCTCTCATCTTTGAGGCAAATAGTTTTGGGGGACCCAATTAGCATTAGAATACAAGCAGCATTGGCCAAATCACTACACATATGCCTCAAAAACAGCATAGATTTGATGATCTGGTTTATTTTCCGGGTAATTGATACATTTGATTTGACCTTAGTTTGGAACTGCCGACTTCTTAGTATAGTATGTGATTTAAGGAAGGAGAGATTCCTCACTGTAGAATGATAATTTTCCCTTTAGAGTTGATTGGTGGATAGGTACTTTAAAGTTGTAGAAGCTTCTTGTCCGTCAAACCTTTGCCTATGTATTAGTGTTTATATACCGCATACTCCTTTGTTCTGCATCTGCTAGTTAGCATCACATGACAAAAAAGACATTACCTTTCCCGTGTGTATCTACGTCAGGGCAGACTGGTATGGTTTATTGTATATAATGAACCATTGTCTGTTACAATAAGTAAATATTTTATTAATCTCCAAATTAAACTCACTGTGTTGATATGGTCCCAAGACTCTCCTAGGAAACTTTAGGTTCTGGTTAATAATATTTTCCTGACCCAACTTGTTCTTTCTTCCATCAGACAATATTTTTCAAAAAACAACCATCTTGATGCTAGGAGAAAAGGTATATAGGGTTCTTTGCCAAGCTCATGGGTAGGGGGAGCCTCAATCTGGTCAGTTTTTGAAAGGCTCTCACACAGCCAGGTGAGGGAATTAAATTAAAATTGCTGTTTCAAAGCAACCTGATAATAATGCTGTATTCGTGCAGTATCTCCATAAATATTTCTGTGCAAAGTAAATGAGCTTGCCTTTGTCTTCAAAATTCGTTTGTTTTAATGCGAATAACTTATGTTTCTGCATCATTTGTTACGAACTTAGGTTTAAGAAGGAAGCGCAAAGAAATTGGGCAAAGAAGTGCATGCACCACAGAAAAATTACATCATACTGTAATATCTTCCATGAGCTTTCTTTAAAGTTACACATAATTCGTTTCTTGCCATTGTATTTTATTGTTCTATTCTTATGGCTGTGGGCTTGAAATAAAATTGTCTTTGCAGGAAAAAAAAAAGTACACTTTTTCTCCTTGGCTTAGCTTTTCTATGAGATTAAAAATTCCTTGAAGCTTTTCTAAACTTGATGTTATATGACTCTTTCAGTGAGATATGAACACATATTTTTTTTTTCTGCTCAAGATAGGGTATGGAGGGGAGGGGAGCTGGGAGAGTAGTAGAGGCAGAGAGGGCCACCAAAGTTCAGCTCAAAGATCCAATGAGTTTATTGTGATTATTTGCAGGAGCATGGGTAAAGCACAAAATCAACTAAGGGCCTACCGCAGGATGGGTGACAATGAACAAAAGTTATAATACTGGTGTTGTGTAGTATGCAGGAAGCTCCTTCAAGGAGCCTCTTCTCTCCAGAAAACAATGGCTACTTATGTAGTCTTGGGGAGAGGTCCTGTGAGTTTAGTAAGATTTATGAACTTCCTGAACCTTGTAAGTTTTTGCATGAGCTTCCTGCTTCCCTCCAAGAGTGAATGTTTCAGTTAAATGAAATAACTATAGGAAACTCCATTTTTTCTTCTGGTTCTTAGACTCTTTCTGCCCCTTTTCCATGACCACAGACAGTTAATAATTTTCTTCACGTATGATAGAGCATCTCACTACTATCTTACAGTAACAGTCAATTAATCTCAACATGGAGGGAGGTCCCCCTCAGGCCCAGTTTGGTTTCTTCATGCTCTGCAGCCAAAGCATGTGGTAGTCTCAGCAGCAGAGCCTTCCTACCTAGCACTGGCATGCAACCAGCATCAGAGACAACAGCCTTGTGCTTTGTGAGGTTTGAGGAGTCCCACCAACTCTCATGGACAAGGAGCCAACTCTGACACTAGCATTTAAAAAATGTTATATTAAAAAAATTTATACAATATATTTTTTATATTCTTTCCCCTTCCCCAATTCCTTCCAGATCCCCCTCAACCTATCTACCCAAATTCATGTTCTCTTTTTCTCCCAAAACATTCCCAAGGAGAAAAACAATAAAAAGTAAAAACAAACAAAAGGCAGACAAACTTACAAAAAAAGGAAAAAGAAAAAAAGAACATCAATAAGACAGAAAACACCAAAACAAAACCAAACAAAGGGGCATACACAGAGCGCACGCACACACACACTTGCATACATACACATACACACACACTTGCATACACACACTTGTACACACACACACACACACACACACACACACGAGTCAGTAGTTTGGGTTGCCCAATTACTCCTTGACATGGCCCTGCCCTGGAGTGTGGTTGATATGCCCAGTGATACTCTCTTGGGGGGAGAATGATGTCTTTCCCAGTAGATATCAACTGTAAACAACAACTTCATTATGGGTGGGGGTTTGTGTCTACTAACTTCTTGACACTGGGATTTTCATTCACCGACCTTGTTGCAATAGGGTGCCTTCTACATTTGAACTCTGGAACTGCTGTGTATACAACTCTTCCAGTTGCTTTTCCTAATCTACAGAACACTTGTTGGTTGACATTTTATGAGAAAACCTTTTGATTGACAGAGTATGGGCAGGAGCTCAGGGGAGCCAACACTGTCCTCTCTAAGCAAGAGCAAATGGGTCTTAGTACTCGGCAGTGAGGGCCATAGATGAAGAGTGATTAAGCTCTAATACAGCATGAGAAGGTCCTATTTACTATTTATATCTATTTATTTGTTTACTTATTATTTGTCAAGAAAAGCAATATTTGTACATTGACAGAGATGGAAGGGGTCACTATCTCACTCCTGTCCCACTCAGCCCCAACCCCACCCCCCACAATCCATAGTCATTTTCCATGAGCCATCCAGACTTCCCTCTTTTGTGCTACTGCTACCTCTCCCAAAGGGCTACTGCACACTTCCCTACTCCACAATGACTTCCCTGGGGTGGTTACAGAATTAATGTACATTCCAGTGAGAAATCGCTTCACACACTTAGAGATTAATAATGGGAAAAGATCGTTTATAATAGCCATGACTTGCTTCTATCTAATGCATAAGAGGGAACCAGCTTTCAAAAGCCGTAGGCTAATACACTCCACATAGGCTGCCATCCTTAAATCTCTTTCAGGTCCTGGCCTGTGACTACACTGTGAACAATTTAAACTGAGACAAGAGACGGCAAGGCAGATGGGAGATTTACACAGTGAAGGTATTACCAGAAATATTTCTCAAGTACACAAGTGTAGTTCTTTTCGAAGAATTGTTACCAGGGTCATCCTGCCCACCTGGCAGAATTAGCCTTTTTTTGATAAAAACATCGGGGACTTGATGGCAGCCTGGGACTTAATGGTGGCTGTGACCCTGTGCTGTCCCCTTGAGCTACCCCTTAGAGGTGTGTTTTTAGCAATGGGTCTGAGTCTGTTGTAAATCAGAGTTGTTGTCCTTTGTTATGGGAATAGAGCTCTTTTAGCAATCTTCAACTTCAATTGTGGTAAACAGTTTTCCCTCCTCCAGTTTCTAACAAGCCTGGTTAGTACCCTAACCATCTCCTGTCATACTGGAGGCCTTTCCTTTAGATCAATTCTACTTTGTGCAACTTTAATATTTTCTTACAAGTATATTAGTAAATCCTTTATAGCATCCATTCTATTGTAGAGGGAAAAGTTATGGATACTGGGTATATAGAATCCTTTTTAG
>NW_021619993.1:251001-265404 GCF_004785775.1 Grammomys surdaster
GACTTTCTGAGACTTGAGAGAGGGTCTCCCCTCTGCGGAGGTCTTCACTATCACTTCGGGTTTTTCCTGCATCATGGCCAGCTCTTACTGGTCATTTTGACCCAGAACACTGAAAAGCAGGCTGGGCTCTGACCTACCACATCCATCACTCATGTGAGCTCCCAGGACCTGATAGACTCTGGGATGCTGTTGTGACCACTGCTTCTCCATCATCCACAAATAACTACTGCACAGGACCAACGCCAGCCACATAATATCCGCTGCAGTAGACTTTCTTGCAAGGGAGAAATGCCCTCCGTAGCACACTCTAGGAAGTTAATTGTCTATCCCTGTGTCAAGCTTAATCCTTCTCACCTGAACTACTCTTGAACTGACATCTTCTTTCATCCGTTTGGTGAACTCATGCGTAGCCCTCAATGCCTCCCCAAGACTCATATCCTAAGCATTTGATTCTCTGTCAGTATTTTTCCCTTAGAAGTTTTGTTTAGCAGGATCTTGGCACATTTGCCTTTGAGTGACCCAGGCAGAACCCTACACCTTTTTGTTCATTTGTTTGACTTTCCTCCCACCCCCAAGTGCTTTAGAACTTTACAAGCCTGGTTTGAATGTCCATCTAAATCATTCCCATACACTGGAGCCTCTCCCTCCTCATTGATCATGCTTCAAGAAGTACCTGCAGAGTGGCTTCCACATTTAGGCTCTTTAAATGCTGTTTCTAACTGTTCTTTCAAAATCTGTAAAACCCTGGAGGGTTAGCATTTTATGATGGAGTCTTCTGACAGAGCGTGTGTGTTAGGGTTTCAACACCATGAGCATGGCAACTCTTATAAGGTAAGTGGCTGGCTTACAGTTTCAGAGGTTTAGTCCATTATCATCACAGTGGGAAGCACGGCCATGTGCGGGCGGACTTGGTGCTGAAATAGCCAAGAGTTCTACATCTTGATCCAAAGGCAGCCAGGAGAAGACTGTCTTCCACGGGCAGCCAGGAGGAGGCTCTCTGCACTGGGTGGAGCTTGAGCATAGATACCTCAAAGCCCACTCCAACAGTGGCACACATCCTCTAACAAGGTCACACTGCCTCCAATAAGGCCACACCTCCTAATAGTCTCACTTTCCCTGGGACTAGCATAGTCAAACCACTACAGGGTGAATAGGGCTCCAGGTCTTTTCTCTTCTTCTTCTTATTCCAGGAATTGGGTTAGGAATGAATTAGTCCTTGGTTATTGTTTTAGTCCCATAGCCAGGACAAGGGCCAAGTTCGATTCTTTGTGACTAGTCTATCGACTAGTCTACCTACTAAAGATCTACAACCTTAATGGCCTGGTTAGCTTCACAGGTCCTGGATGGTCTATGTTAATTAACTACAGTCCAGCACTGGTCATTTCTGAAATACCACACTAGAGAAGGACAGAGATGGATCCTAAATCTTTCCAGGACATTGAGCCTATGGGACAAACTTCTTATGTGTTGGGTCCTGAGAATTTTGGTCTTAGGATTTCTTTAGCACAATGTTGGAGTTATATATACTGTTATATATTCTCTCTCCAGGTGCAAATGGATTTAAGAGAAACTCCTCCTACACATTTCAGTTGTGTTTACTATAACATTGAATGCAACTACACTGTTTGAACACAGATCAGAATTCCTTGAGTAAAAAGGATCCAGCTACAAGATTTAAAGAGCGTTAGTACTGCTCAAAAGTAAAATCATTCTTGACATTTGTTTACTCACTGTGATGATTTGTATGTGCTCAGCCCAGGGAGTGGCACTATTAGGTGTGGCCCTGTTGAAGTAGGTGTGTCACTGTGGGTGTGGGCTTTGAGACCTGTAGGAAGCCGCGCATGCGCTGGCTGAAGCTGCGTTTGCCTGGCATCCGGGATTCTTCCTAGTAAACAAGTAAATTGCGCATGTGCCATGGTAAAAGCCCGCCAAAGTTAAAGCCCATCCCACGGCGTTTTGGCGCGCAATGAGTAAGCAGCCAATCAGAGGTGAATACACCGCTCTAGGGTATATATAGCAGTGTTTTCCCGGGCCTGGCGTCGTCTTCGTCGTCTTCTTCCACCATTTTTGTTTTTGGGAATAAACGTGTTCTTACGGAAGGATCTTGATATGTGTGGCGTGTGAGTTCTTGCTGGCGAGATGATTACACGCACGATTACACGCGCGCCTCACAGAGACCCTCATCCTAGCTGCCTGGAAATCAGTATTCTGCTAGTAGCCTTCAGATGAAGATGTACAACTCCAAGTTCTGCCTACACCATCCTGCCTGGATGCTGCCATGCTCCTGTCTTGATGATACTGGACTGAACCTCTGAAGTTGTAAGCCAGCCCCCATTAAACCTGTCTTTCATAAGACTTGTGTTGGTCATGGTGTCTGTTCACAGAAGTAAAACTCTAAGACGCTCACCTATGAGAGAAGGCTTGAGAAAACATACACACACACACACACGCATACACACGCACACACGTACACATGTACACATACACATGGCGGTGGGGGAGAGAGAGGGAGAGAGGAGGCAGCATCTAGAACACTCTGTCTGCTCAGCACCCATGCAGGTTTTTGTTTTGTTTTACCATGTCTCATCTATAACCAAATTTCCTCTTGTTCCCTCTGTGCTATAGATGACTTGTGGCTAATTCTGCTACTTGTGAGGAATGTTTTGCTAGCACAGCAGTTTAGTAAATTTTATTAAGCAAGCTTGATATATAGCTAATCAAAATATATGTCACTCTGGATTGCTGGGGGAAGGGTGACAGGCCCCTGGGAGTAGAGGGGGTATAGAACAGTTAACCTTCAGACTGACACTGCTGGGATCCATACAGTAAACATACAAACTGCTTCCTTGGCCATTTCCTGCAGTGGCCCAGCACTGGGAAGCTCTCTACGGATTTGACTTGTTAGTCACTTACATGGTCTGTAAACTTTGTACTGTCCTTGGTTCTGCAGTGTTCCCATTGGCTAAAAGGTGAGTGTCATGGCTGGTGACTTGACTGTGCAGCTCAGCTCTGTGCAGCCAGCCCTCTCCACCTCAACTTCACCTTCTTACCTGGTGGCCAGGAATTGGGACAGCTCTGACCTCAGGCAGACCCTGACTTCAGACTGCCTCTCCCTGGTTCCAGAGTTTCCATCACACTGTTTATTCCCTTACAGCTTCTGTATTTACAGTTTCACACAATAATTTACACACTTGGAAATAATCTATGTCGAAGAGGCATCAAAATTCCTATCTTGTTGGGACACTTGAGTCCTTTGGAGAGGGAATGGTCAACCTGAGCCAGGCATGTATTTAGCAGAGCAGGTGAACATGGGCCCTCTTCCCAAGCCTAAGTTTTCTCATGGAACCTTCTCTTCAATGTGGTTACCTAGGAGTAAAAGCCAATCTCACATGGCAGATTCCATGTGCACAGTGTATAAAATTGTGGTGACAATTTCCTCTTGAGGGACAATGCATACATAGGCGCAGAAAATTCGTAATATATGACGGTTGAATTCCAACTCTCACCCTCCACAGCAGGGGCCTGTCTCCTGAGGACCTACCACAGGGTTTATCACTGGGAAAGGAAGGAAGGAGACACACTCTGAAACAGGCGATCTCACAGGGCCCCACCCCTAGATGGAGGGCTGCATTTAACTAATGACAGCTAAGGGAGAGAGGATTAGCCATTCTCAGAGACCAAAGAGAGGATTAGCCATTCTCAGAGACCAAACCTGAATTGGTTATCCAATAACAAGTGGTCAGCCTTGAAAACATACACACAAGCAGCACTGAGCAGACTCAGCAGGCTGTATGTATGCATGGATACATGTATGTAAACGTGTAACAGTAATAATTCAATGAAGCGGACGTCGATTTGAGAGGGTAATTTGGCTGAGAGGAGGAGAGGGAAGGCAAAATGATGTTATATTTCAATTTTAAAAATCTTAAGTAAAGGTTTTCATTTGCTGTTTTGAAAGAGCATAGGCAGATGACTCTTCCCACTGGAAACTCTGCCCAGGGCTACTGCTCTCAAGGACCCTTGGAGACAGACTTGTGTGGGAGGTTGTCTCAGGCATCAGGATTACCAGGTTCAAGCAGTCCCTGACTTTTGTCAGTAAGCTACCCGCTGTGTGTTGTGTTGTCTTTGTTTTAAATGGTATTTGGTCAGCTCAGTTAACTAGGGTCCAGAACCAGAAAATGCTTTACTGGAACAAGGTCACATCTGGGGGGTTTTGTTTGTTTCTTTTTTGCTTTGAAGTACGTCTAAACATAGGCTAGCTCACAGAGTTCAGTTCAGTTGAATCCTGTTTTCACCCTGGTTACAGGTACAGTCCTAGAGGAGGCCATGTGCAATTCCATAATTGTCAGACATTGGCTGGGGCGGGAGAACAGACGAGGCCCAGGTTCATTTAATTTCGGTTATGCTTCCTGCCCGCAGGCCTCAGTAAGCACCAGTTCTGCTTTACCAGTGGGGAATTGAGGTTTCCAACCTTAGACACTGAGGTCTCAGCTGTCATCTTCCATACTAGTTCTGTGGAGAGTGAATCTTTCTTGGCTACACTGGAATTTTCTTCCTGAATGATTTCGGAGACCTTGAAACTCTGACATTTTTCTAGCAAATCCTTTGTAGCTCAGCAATGACCATCATTTGTGAGTCCCAAGATGCCACAGAAAGCAATTTAACAAAATAAAGGGCCGTCACATAGAACACTTTCCTTCCTGTTGGTCAGGCAAGCATGGAATGAAGACGATATGTGTAGTCAGCCCCACTCAGGATGTCTCACTGAGGCCCACGCCTGTCATCTCCACATCAACTCAGGCACCATTTTCTACACCAAGTGGAGATTTTAGAGCAATGGTTCTCAACCTGTGAGTCACAACTCCTTTGGGGGTTGTCAATCAGCCTTTTCACAGGGTCGCATGTAAGATACCCTTCATATCAGATATTTACATGATAATTCATAACAGTAGCAAAATTACAGTTATGAAGTAGGGATAAAAAACGTTATGGCTGGAACACGAACTGTATTAAAAGGTCACAGCATTAGGAAGGTTGGGAACCACTGCTTTAGGCTCTAGAAGCTCAAATGTTCTTTGATGTTAACGTCATTATCAAATCTGACTTTTAGGCTGGTGTATGTGTGCTGTGTTCCGGAATGCTGCTACAGTGGAGAAGGACCAATCTGACAGAAGGTCTGATTTAGCATATTTCAAGGGAGTTATTGATTCTTCCTGGGTTATTTTGGAAACCTCCTACCCTGAGCACTAAGAGTTCCACAGAGTTAGTACTTTGCCCTAAGAAAAGCTTCCTCCTCAAAGAAAAAGCGAGTTGTCATTTCCCTAAGCAGAGCATAAGATGGAGTGGCCAACACAGGGATCACTAAGTGTGCAGGACACCGCCCTTACAGGATTCTGTGGCTGCTGAGGAACTTGATACATTCTACTGACGAGGAGGAAGTGGGGTAGGACAGTTCACAGGGTTCTTGCTTGCCTTTGTATTTTAGGAAACCAGACTTCTGTAAACCGAGGCACACTTATCAGTTACCCAGGAATGCCCTCCTGTTCCCACTTCATCGCCATTAAAATACAAACCCACGGTGGCTGTTTTCACTTCAGTCTTCTTCAATACTCTTTTCTCTGACTCCGATTTTCTTCTAAATGTTAGGCTTTGAAGTAATGCATGGTAAGAAGACAAAATTACAGGGCTAGGTAATGATCCTCTCACTCTGGACTCGACTGAACCTCTTTGCTAGATGAAAAGCAATTCTGATACTATTAGCAACTGCCCAGGGTTTTTCTCTTCTTTCAGCTGAAATCTTTAATTTTCTAGGAATCATGCCGGAAATCCCATTTATAGCAAAATGGCCATACTAAATCCCTTGCGTAACCCGTATGGCGGCTGTTTTTACTTCTTCAGATTATAATTCCATCTAAAACAGCCCTGGAGTTGCCCTATATCATCTCAAGTATCAGAAAAGTGCGAAAAATAAAAAAGATCTCCAGTAACCTTTGGAGAAGTAACGAGAGGGTGGACCAAGGTGGAACACGTGACTAACGGCGGTGGGACACGTGACTAACGTAGGTGGGGCACGTGACTAACGTAAGCAGGACACGTGACTAACGTGGCGCTTAGTTGTAGTCCTTCCTTGAGAAGCCCATTCCCACCCTGGCCACATCTCACCTTCTGTCACTCTTCCATGAATAAACTCTCCTGCTCCCGAAGCACTGTAGTCTTCCAATGAGTGCTTTTCCTTCTGTTTGTAATTTCCTCCTATTTGTAACCAGTTCTGATCCCTGCTGGATGGTCTTGAAATGCCATTGAAGCTCTGAATCCTGGGTTTGTCTGAGCTGAGCTTCCTAAAAGATTAATAGATCTCCATAGGTTGCTGAGGGTGCCTGTGTGGAGCTTGCTGTCCCATCCTTGAAGACAGAAACAGTGTAAGCTATTTCCACTTTGCAAGCATGGAACTGGGATGGGCTGGAAAGCACGGGTAGAGCTTTCTGTTTTAGGCTTACAAGAGCCTTCCCCCACTTAGTTTTGTTTGGCTTTCATTTTAAGTTTGTGTTTATTTTGTTAGCCTCAGCCTGGAGCTTCACCGATAGAGCAATGTAGATCTCCATACTTTATGACATTTGATGATTCCAAAGCTGTGCATGTCCAATGTTGTCAAGGAGTATCTCAATTTACATTCTGATTCTACTTTCTGCATGAACAAAATTATATTCTCGTTCTTATGTACATTCTAAAACAGTAACACTTATACAAAGATGAAGTGGTGGCAGCCAGAGGCAAGGAGGTGAGGACAGACGACAGGGAAAATGATCACCTGAGTCTACAAATGCCCACTTACAAATGAAACAAATTCTCTGACAGGCATCATGGTGACCACAGATAATGTTTTATTTAAGAGAAAACAAAGAAAAATGTGACTGTGTGAGGTAATGTGTATATTAACTAACTTGATTGTGCTTGATTATTTCACGTTGTAAATGTATCTTAAATCATCATGCTGTGTAGATAAAATTTATTAGATTTTACTTTCTAATTAAACTCCAAAAGGCAGAAAATATAGAACACAAGGAAACTTTGACCTGCTAAGAGTTGTTCTTGTTGAATAACATTCTTGAGGAGATCAACTTACAAACAGGAGTTTATTTTGACCCCCCCACAGTTTCTGAGGTTCCAATCCATGGTTGCTTCGCCTTGTTGCTTCCCTGGGGAAGACTAATTTTTCTTCTCTTGGGAGTCACTAATTGCATGTACCTTTTTATTTGAGGGTGGAGTCCCATGTGATTTCCCCCATCCAGTAGCAGCTAGGAATCACATGATCATGTATTCTCTGCATTTGGACCTGCTGTGGCTTTCTCTTATCTATCTGCTGCAAAAGGAAGCTTTTTTTTGATTAGGGGTGAGAAATATACCCCTAAGTATTATAATACAGTTAGGAATTACACTGGTTTAGAAAAATGGCAGTAGTACACTCTCCTCTAAAATTCATGACTTTGTTAGGTGGGTGGTTAGGCTTACACAAAGATAATTTCCCTCTTCTTGAGTGGTACTTAAGAATAATTAGACAGCTGTTGGTTACTGCCATGATATAAGTGCCACTACTGTACCTTTAGGAATGTCTTGCCATGCTGGTCATTGTTGTTCACAGGCATCACAGCTGGGTAGGACTGATCCTTGCTTCCCTCCGTTGCAGCCTCCATAGCATCTTCTGGTACTGTGAAATCTAGTTCTTAGAGAGGAGGCTTTTAGAAGATCCAGTTCAAATATTCAAGAGTCCTGTGTCCAAGGTATATGGTATCTTTAGCAACAAGGACTAACTTTCAACTTCTGGGAGATAACAAAGGGCTATAGCAGCATCCCAGTAGAGAAAAAATTTTATTCTAGATAACGTGCTTCTGTTAGTTTAGGGAGATAGAAATACCCAGGCATATCAAATATTTCTTTCTCTCTCTCCCATTTCTCTCCCTTAAAATGCAAATAAATGCACTTTTAAATTATTAACTACACATTCTGTATTTTCTCATCTTTTAAAATTAGATTCTTCTATACATTTCATTTTGATTTCGTACATTTTCTTAATGTTTTTGTACCGTTGTTTATTTATGCATTATTTATTTATTTACCTTAACTGAGAGACTATGCAGTTGCATATTTATATACTTACAGGGTATATTCTGATGACTTGATATGTATACTGTGAAATAATTAAATTGAACTTAGTACATCCAGTCCCTCATTGTACCTATTAGTTTTTGTGATAAAATCAGTTACGATTTAGTCTTTAATAATTTTGAAATATATGACTAAGTACTGTACAGGTAGCTATTGCTGAGAATAAACTCCAAATGTCCCCATCACACAAATCTCACTTATTCCAAGTGGAGGAAGGTTAACTAGCTTGATTTGACTCTTCTACAATGTATCTTGAAGAGCAGCTTTTAACATCATTCCTCAGCTAAGTCATCTGTGAGAAAAGAAAGGCTTTCCTTCAGTAACAGCTCCTTCCACTGTAAGTCTGTGTTGCTTGGAGTAGAGTGGATTCTTCTCTGGCAATGAGGTGAAGGTAGAATTTCTCTTCTTGGGGGAGGGGGTGCGGAGCATCATCAGAATCACCAGCATTGACTTTCCTGGTGGATTTGCTGAGGAAGAACCTCTTCTCAGGACTCTGCCGGGTCTTCATTTAAAAAGAAATCTCAGCACAACACAAAATTGGTTTTTTTTGTTTGTTTGTTTTGTTTTGTTTTTATCTGTAAGGACAACCAAGCAGAAGAGTGAGGCAGGAAAAGATAGACTTGTCTCAGCAGACTGAAACTGTTTATTGGAACAGCAAGGTGTGCTCAGTGGACGTTTGGAGCAGACTTATTTCAGGGAGTTGAGGGTAGAGGGGGGTAGTAGATGTTGACTCTGGGTCATTTGTGATTTTCCTGAGAACATATAGGGGTGGGAAGTTCCAGAAGGCTCCTAGCAAGGGGAACATTCCTGATCAGGGAAGGGAGCAGAGCAAAATGTCTCTGGGTCAAACTAAGTTTAGCCCAACACTATCAATGTGGCACAACGTTTAAAGCACTACAGACCTTGGGCTGACATTAGCTTTCGAATGTCAGTTTCTACAAAGTTGCTACACTTTCTGCAAAATGAGCAAAGCACAAAGTTTCCTGTCCATAAGTAGGTCCTTTGGGGAAAACGTCTTGAGTGACAGCTTGTGGACAGTGACCTGGTTTGCAACACACCCATTTGGAGCAGCCTGGATGTGTGTTACAGCTGTGAACAACTATTCTCATTACCCTATGGACACGTGTGTCCACCCACTGAATTGCTAGTATCTGAGTTCAATAGCCTGTGTCTTACTGAGCATTCCTGTTGCTGTGAAAAAACATCATAACCACCACAATTTTAAAATTATTTTCACTATTTTCTTCTCTTCCATTTTATTATTATTATTATTATTATTATTATTAAATATTTGTTTTACAGTCTAGTTGTTATCCCTCTCCCTGTCCACCCTCTGGCTGTTCCTTATCCCAAACCTCCTCCTAGTCTCCAAGAGGACACCCCCCAAACCTCACTACATCACACCTACCCACCCTGGGGCCTCCAGTCTCTTGAGGGTTAGTTAGGTGCATCTTCTTTGACTGAGGCCAGACCAGGCAGTCCTCTGCTGTATATGTGTTTGAGGTCTCATATCAGCTACTGTATGCTGCCTGGTTGGTGGTTCAGTTTCTGAGGGATCTTGGGGGTCCAGGTTAGTTTAGACTGCTGGTCTTCCTATGGAGTCACCCTCTTCCTCAGCTTCTTCCAGCTTTTCCCTAATTCAACCATGGAGGCCCCCAGCTTCTGTTTATTGGTTGGGTGTAAATATCTGCATCTGACTCTTTCAGCTGCTTGTTGGGCCTCTCAGAAGGGAGCCATGCTAGGCTCCTGTCTGTGAGCACACCATAGCATCAGTAATAGTGTCAGGCCTTGGAGCCTCCCCTTGAGCTGGATCCCAATTTGGGCCTGTCACTGGATCTCCTTTCCCTCAGTCTCTTTTTTGTCCCTGTAGTTCTTTTAGACGGGAACAATTCTCCACCACAACTCTTACAAAGGAAAACATTTAATTGGGGCTAGCTTACAATTTCAGAGATTTAGTCCATCTTCATCATGGTGGGAAAACATGGCAGCATCCAGGCAGACATGGTGCTGGAGAAGGAGCTGAGAGTTCTACATCTTGAGCCACAGGCGGCAGATGTCAATGCCACACTAGCGTAGCTTGAGCATCTGAGACCTCAAAACCCACCCCAACAATGACACACTTCCTCCAGCAAGGCCACACCTCCTAATAGTGCCACGCCTTATGCCACTCTCTAAGCATTTAATACTTGAGTCTATGGGGGCCATTCTTACCCAAACCACTGTACCTCCCAACGAGACTGTCCCACTTTAATGAGAAATAATTCACATATCACAATCTTCTCATTAAAGTGTACAAGTATTTTCAGATTTGTGTAACTTGCCTGATAATCAACCACACATTTATTTTTTTACCTCCACAATCATCTGCTTTTCTCAATTTCTACTTCCTTCTTCACTATCCCGCCCCCTTCCTGTGGGAAGCACCAAACCCTTGATGATGGATACGGGGTGATTTTACAGACAAGCAAGTTGAGCCCCTGTCCTCTGGGAGTCTGTGACCTGCAGGCAGAGAAATGATCTTCGTATGTAGGTTGGAGTTAAGGCAGGCACAGACAGAACCCTCTATATAAAATAAAAAATATCACCTCTTGACCACTATAGTAACCATTATCAACATGAAAAAAACCCCTAAGTTTCTGTTTTACATTATTTTATTTTAACTACCCATCGATGAACCAGGGGAGCCTTGAACACCTGTAACGCTTGGTGTTCGGCAACGGGCTCTGAGTCAGAGTGTATATTAATTTCAGAAGTCATCTTTTAAGGGTGGAATAGACAGGATAAAGGTGGCTGCTTGCCTTTCCACGCGGTGGGAATTCATAGGTTGAAAGGGATCTTTGGGGAGTTTTAGATCTGGTCTAAGAATGTAAAGGCAAACTGGGGCCTGGGGGATGCAATCTTAATTCTAGTGATTATTGAAACAGGCAGGTGTCAATGCCCATCCAGGCGGGAAAGAAATAAAGACGGGAGTTGTGAAGGACCCTTTTCCTACTTCCCTTCCACTGCCCAAGCAATTCATCTTCTGATACAACAGATTAAAATTTCAAAAGCTTTTAGGCAGAAAAGGGGAAAATATATTGCTTTTTGGTGCTTTTAGAGAGCCTGAAGGACAAAACCCTCCTTTTAAAATCCATATAATTATGATTTTACTTGCTGTTTTTTTTCTAAATTAGTACGCTATAGTAGAAATCACAATCTTTTGGTTTTTAAATGATCATATCATCATAAAATTTATGTAATTTTTACCAAGTATAAATTAACTGCAAAATATTGAGTTATTTAAAGAAAAACTCTAATTCTAATATACTTCATAATGTACCTCTTTTTTATCTCTAAATATTAATTTCCTCTTAATGTCTGTACATCACCGGGTTAGAGGACACAACAATCTTGGTGACCGGGGCCAGGGCGAGCTGCAGTTAGGGGGACGTGGTGGGGCCTACAAACTGATGTTGAGAAAGCTGGTTCTCCTCAGAGCAAATGCCATCCACCTGATGTCACTGTGCCTTGAGAAAAGGGTGGTTGCTCTTTTAGGTTAAGTAGGGGTGTAGAGAAAGTATTGAGAAAGGTGGTTGCTATGCCCAGTGGCCGCTACAAGGTGCGATGGATTTCAGACGTGAAAAAATAAAATCATCATGGCATTTGCATGTGGCTTGTTCTTCTGCTCATATGCAGAAGCCTACACAGACAGCGAAGTAACTCAGCGTGTGCGCGGTATACATAACAGAGATTTATTCCTAGTTGGCCTTCTGCTGCTGTGTGGAATACTCCAGGTTATCACGTCACAAAGAGCGGAGTTTGGTTTGGTTCACTCTTTGGAGACCTCAGTTTGTAGCTAATTGTTCCCGTTGTTTTGGTAGCACAACATAGCACGTTACACAAGCGTTACTCTCGCCTGGAGAGCCTATTGTGCAGTCTCTGCCAAAAACAAACCCAGAGACAACAATAGTTGTAGGAGATAGCTTCTTTCGAATCCAGGCTTGAGATGATGGAATAGACATTATGTGCCTCACAGAAACGCAGCGGCTTCAAAGGAGGAGGGATACCAGGAAGATTATCAGGCAAAAGACGGGAGAAGACTGCCCTTGGAGGAATTTTCCGCTCTCCAGTGGAAGTTCCTAGAAGGATAAAGACTTTCTCAGACTGGTCTAGTGAAACTTTCCAACTCCTTAAGGCACGCCTCATCCCTATTAACATACGAATGTGTTAGTAAAAGCAGGCTGTCGGCGCACCAAGAGCAGCGTCCCCAGGTGACACAGCTGGTGAGCCCTGCTGGGCCTTGATTACTTTGCTCAGAGCTACAGTTTCCTGAAAGACAGGTCTCTTTTTTTACTTATTTATTTTTGTTTTCTCTACAGTTTTTATCTGGTACCTCTAGAAAAGAGGCCCCTTCTTAGGACCTGGTGTGGAAGAGGAGGAGGAACATACCGGGATCTCCATATTCTCTCCAGTGACCCGCCCATCACTCAGAAAGCCTCCCGCTATACTACCTTTTAAGGTTTTTATCGTCTTCCAATAGCACCAAGTAGGAGCCTAAGCTTTTAACGCATCCGAAGGCATCTTACAACCAAACCATAGCACTCAGATTTGGAAACTCAAATCTAAGGGCGCAGGCAGAGTTGGCTTTCCTGACGCCTCTCCCCGCCCCCGCTCGAGATTACGCTGTGCTCTCTCCGCCCCCCCACCCCCCATCTGCAGATCAGAGCCTCTGCTGTGAGCCTGCACTGTTCATTCTTTCTCTTTCTTTGTCTCCTCCTCTCATCTTGTGTGGGTTTAACACTTACCCCAGTGAGCTGAATTTCTCCCTTGTTGAAGACTCAATTTCCGTAATTGAGTTTGGAGCTGTAATGTATGAATCAGCAGAGGGTACATTTAGACCATGAGGCATCGAATGACTTTTTTTTTTTAACCACTTGTATTGAAAGCATAGATAAAACACGTCTTATCATTGCCCCAAGTCTCAGATGAGGAACCAGGTCGGAGAGAATGTGAGCCTTTCTGGTGTGTGTGTGTGTGTGTGTGTGTGTGTGTGTACAAAGTTGCATTGACTCACAGCATAAACTTGGAATGGCCTGTTTTTTTGTCTCTGTAGCAAAGGCCACTAAGCAACTTCTTCAGGAGTTGAACCTGTGAAATTCAGAGCTCTACTTTGATGGCCCTGCCTGTGCCATAGACACTCAGCATCAGGCCTCTCTGGACTGCCAAGGGATGGATGACCCCAGATGTTAGTAAGATACTACATATATTCAGAATGAATCACACCCCGCTTTTCATAGGGCTGTCCCACATTATTAGTTAATACATTACTTTGTAGGAATAGAGTCAAAGGTCTCCAAGGACCGTAGCAGAAGGGAGACACAAGCCATGGACTTATTTGTCGCCCCCCCCCCAAGGAAAATAAACTACAGTCAGTACTAGCAATATTTTGTTTTGATAATAAATACCATAAGCAAACTGTGTTTTCTAATGACTTGGTATTGTGTTAGAGTCGTGGCTCACGTCGGGACAGATCACACCGGGCCAATACAGATCCACGTGCGGTTTATTGTGGGGGAAGGGGACAAAGGTGGCGACCAACACGAAAGAGGAACAGAGAAAGAGAGGGGGTCAGAGGGACCTGCCTTTATTTTGGATTGTGATGTAGCCCCTTGCAGGTAAAGGTGGAAGATGAGCCAAGTGGATTCTGGGAATGTATGGTGGTTACCATGGCAACAGATGCATGTGTCCCTGTCGCCTATGTGTGATGTCGTTGGGTTCAGAAACGATCTGCCACGCCAGTTCCTGATACCAACACTTGGCACCTGCGTTTTTATAAGTAATTTGCAACTTGGTCTATATATCTTGCATTTTTCTGCTTGTCTGTGTCCTGCTTTATCGCCTGTCTACATACATGTTATTTTCCCCTGCAATATGCTATTTACTATTCAACTCTAGGAAATTTCTTTTTGCTGTTTTAAAGAACAGAATGGAATGTAACTGTTAGTATTTTTGTCTAGGCTCCTCCCCACAGTTACCTGGCAACAGTCAGGTGTGCCTGACTCACTATGAAAGGGGCTGCTTGCCCCCTCCGCTCTCACTTGCCTTCTTGCTCTTGCTCTGTCACCTTGTCCGTTCTCCTCCCGCCTCTCTCTGCCTTTCTCTGTCTCTACTCCCTCAACTCCCCTCCCCATTCCCTGAAGAAACTATTCTATTCTTCTATTCTATTCTATTCTATTCTATTCTATTCTATTCTATTCTATT